>NW_017307892.1:50818-83571 GCF_000935625.1 Nanorana parkeri
TATATATATATGTATATAACTCCCTATGTATACATAATTGTAAAAGTTAGCTTATTGGTAACATTTATTTTATATAGTTTTAAAATGGTATTACTCCTATTTGTTACTCAAAAAACAGTTTAAATCGAAGTCAATAGTCTGTCCCTTAGGGGCCATGGTGTCTAACATGAATATCCACTTTGATTCATTCTGAGAAATCTTCCGAGTTAAATTGGTACCCCTCCAGTGGCTTTCCACCCTATCGATCCCTATTACCTTAAAAAAATTTCGGATCCTTATTATGGAAAATTCTGAAATGGCATGAGAGGCTATGTTTATATTTTTGATATTGTTAATATGCGCTTCAAGTCTTTTTTTGAGCATTCTCGTGGTCCTTCCTACGTAATGTAATACGCATGGACATCCTAGTAGGTAAGTTACAAATTTGCTGTGACATGAAATGAATTTTTTGATTTTATATTCCTTATTAGTAGTGTTGGACCTGAGGGAGGTAATCTTTTTTTCTGGCCCCTATCGTTCTACAACAGATACAATATTTGCAAGGGTAGAACCCTACTCCTTCAAACAAAGTTATCCTCTGTTTAGGTGGGTCAAGAACACTAATGGCTAATTTTGTTTTTAAATTAGATGCCCTTCTGTACAATATTTTGGGGTTATTAGGTAAGATTGGATCTAAAATTTTATCTTTTGAGTATATGCCAGTGGTTTTTAAACAATTGATTCTAATTTTTTATACTGTGCTGAATAGTTTGTGATAAATGCCACCTGGGTGGAGTCTTTGGGTTTGTGTGGGGGTCTCAATAGTTCTAATCTATCTTTCTTTGATACCTTCTCCTATATTGTTTTTAATTCCTTCTCACTATACCCCTTTTCTTTAAATGTATCTACTAAAAATTTGGATTGTCTATGGAAATCCTCATCTTTCATACAATTCCTTCTAATACAAGTTAATTGTCCTTTGGGGCTCCCTTTAAGCCAGACTGGGTGGCGGCAGCTAGATATCGGGATATACCCATTCCTTTCCGTTGGTTTGAAGTATGTACTAGTGTCAAACTTTTCCCCATTCCTTGAAATGTCAAGGTCCAAAAATTCTATATTTCTCTCACTACTGTGACTTGTAAAGGAAAGGTTATAGTCGTTGGAATTTAGTCCTTCAATGAATAGTTGTAAAGAGTGTGAATCTCCTTCCCATACAACTATGATATCGATTAATCTTTTCCAGAGCTTAATATTTTGAATTCCTCTACTAAAGATATATTCCTCTTCCCATTTGTACATGTAGAGGTTCGCTAGGCTTGGTGCAAATTTTGCACCCATAGTGACTCCTTTCCTCTGGAGGTAGTAATCATTCTTGTACCAAAAGAAATTATTTGACATTGCAAAATGCAAACTTTTTAAAAATAAATTATTTTTGTTCTACCCTCATAATCAGCAAATTTATCAAAAGCCCATTGTACTGCTTCCAGACCCCCTTGGTGAAGGATCACCGTATATAACGAAGTCACATCTATGGTGGCCAGTAGGGTATTATCATTCCCTTTTACATCCTCCAGGATATTTAAAATATCTTTAGTGTCCTTTAGAAAAGCCGTAGTTTGCCTTACTAGCGCCTGTAGATGACAGTCAATGTATTCCCCCAATCTGACAGTAAGGGAATCTATCCCACTGACTATGGGTCGTCCTGGAGGGGTTTTCATATTCTTATGAATCTTTGGAAGAAAGTAAATGATGGGAGTACGGCTAACAGAAGGTACCAAATAGTCCTTTTCCTTTTTTGTTATAATTGCTTTTTTGTATGCACCATTAATTAATGTTTCTAATTCCTTCCTAAATGTATAGGTCAGGTTTTTGTTCAATTTTTTATATGTATCAGGTGTATTTAGTATATTGGCCATTTCTTTCTCATAATAGTCTTTATCCATTATGACGACCCCTCTCCTTTTCTGCAGGTCTTATCACGATTTCTTTCCTTTTTTCTAATTCTTGGAGTCCTTTGTTTAGAAAGGCTTTATTTTGGGCATTGTTAAATTGTAGAGATTTAATGTCCTCTTCTACAAGGTTTTTAAAAACTTCAGCAAAATGGTTACCCGTTAGTTTAGGATTAAAAACCTATTGGTTTTTAAGAGAGGTTTGTACATATTTTCTGCTCGTTGGAGTATTAGTATTCTTGGGTAAAATGGGCAAAGAAGCATAGTACTTCTTGATATTTAGTTTTCTAATATATTTTTGTATATCTATGTATGTTTCAAATGTATTCAAATTGTTGATCGGAGCATATTTTAGACCTTTCCTCATCAGTGGTTAATGTGGCAGAATTTATATTGAAAATCCCCTTATTTATATTTGCCTTTTGGCCTAGCGGCGGCTCAGAGAATTTTCACAAAGATTCTGGCAGAGGTTATAGCCCTTCTTCATTTACAGAAAATATTGTTAATTTCCTTAGAAAATATTCTTCTGTTTGTTACCACAGAGGGGGAGTTGTTGCAAAATTTACAAAAAGTCTTGAAGATGCTAGAAAGGCTTGGGTGGATTCTAAATTTGGAAAAATCCTCTTTGACCCCAGCCCAGTGCAGGTATTTCTCGGGTATCGGATAGACTACGTCTTTCGGAAAAAGTTCTTGACAGAAGACAAGGTTTCTGGTACTCTAAGTTTTTAGTCCAGCAAGCCTGTTCAGCTGAGTCAACGTCATTAAGAGAAATTATGAGGATTCTTTGGTCATGACCTCCCCCATTCCTGCCCTAACCTGGGCCCCTTGAAATGTTTCTGTTGCAGCTGAAGGTTTGAGAGTCTCTCCGTTGGTGGTTAGACCCACAAAGACTTTCGGAAGGGAGACTCTGGTTTCAGCAATCACCTATTCGGACACAGATGCCAGTTCCTAGGGTTGGGTGGGCCCAATCTCAGGGGATGCAGGCTCAGGGGCCCTGGTCTCGAGGTTTGATGTTAACTTCCTCCAATCTAAGGGAAGTGATGGCTGTGAAAGAGGCTCTGTTAGCATTCCAGCAGGTACTGAGGGGATAAGAAGTACTGGTACTCTCGGACAACGCTATGACAGTAGCATATCTGAATCATCAGGGAAGCACCAGATTGCAAAAGACGTTGGAAATATAAAAGGATATCCTCTTTTGGCCGGAGGTAAATATTCAATCCATTTCTGCAGTCTACATAATTGGAGTGAACAATATAATGGCAGATTATCTGAGTCGCAGGCCAGTCAGTCAGGGCAAATGGGAGCTTCACCCAGAGATCTTTGCACAAGTAGTTTTCAAATGCGGCAATCCAGAGATAGACCTATTTGCAACAAGGTTGAACAGGAAGGTGGCTGCATTCTTTTCCCTCTCGATAGAGGCAGAGTCCAGGGGAGTGGATGCTCTATCTCAGAAGTAGGATTTCTCCCTGGGTTATGCCCTCTCTCCCTCTCTCCCTCCCCCTCTCTCCCTCCCTCCCTCCCTCCCTGAGTGGTCTAAAAATGTAGTCAGTTGGATTGCAGATTACATTTTTTTTTAAAATGTATTTTTATTGACAGTTTTCAGAATACAAAATCCGAATAAGACAATACTAAAAGTATAAAACATAGCTATAGAGATACTAGTATGCAACAGTGTCTTGTACAAGATTTTGATAACTCAATATATGGTAAAGACATCAAGACAAAATATAGTAATCACATAATGCAACAAGTAAATTCGATTTTCCTCGAATGTTCTAGATGCAAGAGGAGAGTCGCTCTGGGAATGCTGTCCGTGGCCTGGCGAAGTGGCATAAAACCAACCTGATCTTTGTGAATCATCTGACCTATCCACCAGTTCAGTCTGCTTGCCAGTATTTTAGCTAGGATTTTGATGTCTAAGTTTAGTAAGGATATGGGGCGGAAATTCGCCCAAATTGTATTATCAGAATTTGGTTTGGGGATCATACAGATTGAAGCTGTAAGAGTATCTTTGCCTAGATTACCTTGGGAGTGTAGGGCATTGAAGGATGCAACCAAGATCAGGGCTAAAAGGTCTGAGAATTTTTTTATAATAAAGAGCAGGGAAGCCATCAGGTCCCGCTCTTTTTTGTGTTTTTAGAGATTTGATGGCTTGAAGAACTTTAGATTCAGAAATCGGGTCTTCCAGAAGTAATTTGATGTCAGTCGGGATCTGTGGAAGAGATAGTGGGGCGAACAAATTATCAGCAGAATCTTTGGAAAAAGTGCAATCTGGGGTGTAAAGTTCCATCAAGTGTTTACTAAATTCATCCACAATTATATTCGGGTTATTGGTAAGGAAGCCCTGGGTGGTACGCAAAGTCAGGGGACGTCTTGTCGGATCAAGATTACAAAGGCGAGTCGCCAGCATCGAGGTAGCATTGTCTCTCAGATGGGATCTTTTTCTCAGGGTCCGGTCGTACACCACAATCCAGCTTTCTTTCGGTTACGACCTGGATCTTGAGAGGAGGATCCTAAAAGATAAGGGGAGCTCCAGGAGTGCAGTTGACACAGTTTTATACAGTAGGAAGCCGGTAACCAGGAAAATTTATAGAAAAGCATGGACATTTTTTTTCCTCTTGGTGTATGGAAAGAAATATTTCAGTTCCTTCTGTTCCGGTTGTTTTAGATGTTTTGCAGGACGGTGTACACAAGCATCTGACAGCCAGTACTTTAAAAGTGCAGATCTCTGCTTTCTGTTTTAATGGATATCAGCCTAGCAAAGAATCTTTTGATGAAGTGTTTTTTTTGGTGGCAACCAATAGATCGGTACCTGTACATGGCAAGATTTCCCCCCCTTGGAATGTTTCGTTAGTGCTTAGAGTTATTACTAAGGATCCTTTTGAACGCGTTGAAGGGGCTTCCTTGAAATGTTTGTCCTTCAAGATGGCTTTTCTTTTAGAGTTGAATCTGGTTTATTGAAATTGACAAGAAATATAAACAGCATGTATACAAAAACTTAAGACGTTGGCCCAGCAACAAGTGTAGACATGCACAGAGATTAAAGTATCCCTTTTATGGGGCATCGCGTGTATTCCGTGGGATACAGAAGGCAGTTTAGCAATGACCAAATAGAGAAAAACATTGACACTGCATGCACGAAGTTCAAGAACTGATCTAAATGCATGTGTATACAAAAGTATACAATAGAGAAAGAAGAGAGATCCAAAGAATCAGGAAAAAGGAGAGAGGAGAGAGAAACGAAAGGACTAGACAAGTAGAGGTGGTAAAGAGAAAGGGAGAAGGGTACCCTGGGAGGGTACTGGCAAGGCATTGAGATTAACCTGGATGTCATAGCAGCTAGGTAGCCCGGCAGATCATTTAATGGAACGTAGGAGGCCAGGCAAATTACAGGAACGCACGGAGCCCAGTAGAGGTCGAAAAATGCAGCCACAACCCCCATTGGGTTGTGAATTTGGAAAGGTTATCTGTATCGGAGGCAAGCAGTTCTTCCATCCGCATAATGTTATTGACATAACTGGGATAGTGGGGGAATGACACCACTTTTCCAAAAAAATCGGGATTACTTGGCGGGCTGCAGCCAGAAAATGTTTAAGCAGAATAGTTTTCTGGGCTTTCCTAGGACATGGTAGGAGTGACAAAAGGGCAATTTCAGGTGAAGGTTGTAGGGCATCCCCATAAAAATGATTATATATGTCAAATATTTGATGCCAACAGGAGGTCATCATAGGACAATCCCACCAAATATGTAAATAAGTGCCACTGACCGCCTTGCATCTCTAACATGTATCTGAGGAATTAGGAAAGATCCGGCGAACAGAGACCGGATCTTTATACCATCTAGTGACAATTTTATAGTTGTTTTTTTTTCTTGGGCATAGGAGGAGACAGGAGCTTTATGGGTGAAATAATAAATGGTATCCCGGTCCGCATCCGTCGACTCTCTTGCAAGATCAGTATGCCAATGAGTTTGGAAAGCAAGTGTTTGTAACTGTAAGTCCTCTCTCAACATCCCATATAGCAGTGATAGTGTATGGCGTCTCGGTTCCAAAGAAGCGATCATGTGTTCAAATTGGGTCAAGGGTCTATGGACTTGCCTAGAGTCAGATAAGTCTTTACAGAAGCTGGATAGTTGCAAATCCAAGAGCCAATGAGCCGAAGTAGCAGAGGAGTCACGCTCACAGGTCACATAACGTCCAGTAGATGGAGCACTGAAGTCTCTAGCCATTGGCCAATCTCTTCTAACATGACCTCCAATAGAAGTTATAGCTATACTCACGGGTAAAGCAGGGTTATCAAATAAGGGGGTCAAAGGACTAGGCATAGTAGACAGATTATGTTTGTCTCGGAGAGTACGCCAGACACGCAGCGTAGCAAGTGTGAGAGGGGAGGGCTGGGACGGGATGCCCGCATCAAGGGAAGATGTCTAGGGAAGAGCCCTAAGGTCAAGCGGGTAAAGATCCTGTTAGATCAAGAGGGACGGCTTGGCAAGTGTAGCGGTGGAGGGAAACCGGAAAGAGAGTTGCGCTATGATAACGTTCAAAGTCGGGCAGGCCCACTCCTCCCCTACTTTTGTCTCTGCATAGAGTTCTGTAGCGAACACAGGAATAGCCCCGGTGCCAAATGAATCGGATCACAAGTGTTCTAAGTGTCTTTAAAAAAAACCCGCTTAGCAGGAAGGACGGGAACAGTTTGAAAAATATACAGTAATTTAGGGAGTATATCCATCTTCAGCGTATCAAGTTTACCAAACCGGGACATATTACAGGACCGGTATGAATCGAGATTGCAAGATCAGTATGCCAATGAGTTTGGAAAGCAAGTGTTTGTAACTGTAAGTCCTCTCTCAACATCCCATATAGCAGTGATAGTGTATGGCGTCTCGGTTCCAAAGAAGCGATCATGTGTTCAAATTGGGTCAAGGGTCTATGGACTTGCCTAGAGTCAGATAAGTCTTTACAGAAGCTGGATAGTTGCAAATCCAAGAGCCAATGAGCCGAAGTAGCAGAGGAGTCACGCTCACAGGTCACATAACGTCCAGTAGATGGAGCACTGAAGTCTCTAGCCATTGGCCAATCTCTTCTAACATGACCTCCAATAGAAGTTATAGCTATACTCACGGGTAAAGCAGGGTTATCAAATAAGGGGGTCAAAGGACTAGGCATAGTAGACAGATTATGTTTGTCTCGGAGAGTACGCCAGACACGCAGCGTAGCAAGTGTGAGAGGGGAGGGCTGGGACGGGATGCCCGCATCAAGGGAAGATGTCTAGGGAAGAGCCCTAAGGTCAAGCGGGTAAAGATCCTGTTAGATCAAGAGGGACGGCTTGGCAAGTGTAGCGGTGGAGGGAAACCGGAAAGAGAGTTGCGCTATGATAACGTTCAAAGTCGGGCAGGCCCACTCCTCCCCTACTTTTGTCTCTGCATAGAGTTCTGTAGCGAACACAGGAATAGCCCCGGTGCCAAATGAATCGGATCACAAGTGTTCTAAGTGTCTTTAAAAAAAACCCGCTTAGCAGGAAGGACGGGAACAGTTTGAAAAATATACAGTAATTTAGGGAGTATATCCATCTTCAGCGTATCAAGTTTACCAAACCGGGACATATTACAGGACCGGTATGAATCGAGATCATGGTGTAGGGAGCTGAGGAAAGGGGTATAGTTTAAAGCAATAAGGTCTGATAAGTTAAAGGGGATAGAGGTCACAAGATACGTGATGTATTTGTCTCGCCAGCGGAAGGGAAAGTTGTGTTTCAAAAGAGCGAAAGAGGGCGAGGCAGAGTTAGATTAAGAGCCACAGATTTTTACATGTTGACTTTGAAGTTGCTGAACAGGCCAAATCTTTTAAACCCCTGTATTAACGCAGGAATACTAATATGTGGCTGCGTGATATATAGGTTCAAGTCTGCATACAACAACATTTTATGATGGAACGAGGGCGTTTGGATGCCCTTGATGTCAGAATTGGATCGGATAGCTTGTGCCAGATGTTCCATCACAATCGCGTATAGGAGGGGCGAAAGGGGACATCCCTGTCTAGTACCGTTCGATATAGAAAAAGGTTAAGAAAGCGAACCATTTACTATAATTCGAGCCGTCAGGGACGAATAGAGGGACATAATCTTAGAGACGATGTTAGGGCCAAGACCGATTTGGAGCAAAGAGAGATGGAGAAAACCCTATCGAAGGCTTTTTCAGCGTCTAAAGACAGGAGGCAGGAAGGAGTTTTAGACTTTTGAACATGAGAGATTAAGTGGATTGTTTTAGTAGTATAGTCCCTGGCTTCGTGGCCAGGAACAAACCCCACCTGTTCAGCATTAATGATGGATGGCAGGGAAGGAGAGAGACGGAGGGCGATGGCTTTAGAGAATAATTTGAGGTCAACGTTAAGGAGCGAAATCGGTCTGTAGTTATTGCACAAAGAGGGATCTTTGCCCGGTTTGGGAATGACAAATATATTGACCTTTAGCATAGTGGGAGGAAAGGGATGTGCCTCATCTACTGAGTTGAAAGTGCGAGTCAGTATAGGAGCAAGAAGATCAGCAAACATCTTTAAAAATTTTGGAGAATATCCATCCGGACGCGGACATTTTCCAGGTTTGAGAGATGGAATGGCCACATCAATTTCCTCTGAAGAAAAAGGGGAGTCCATGGCATGTACCATGGAAGAGTCCAAAGAGGGGAGAGCAGTGCACTTAATATAGGCCGCTATTGATTCTGCTGGGTCACTGAGCGAGGGGGAAGGAAGGGAGGCGGGGAGATTATATAGCGTTGAGTAGTAGTGATGGAACTCGTCAGTTATGCCAGTGGTGGTATGAACCTTGGCAGAACGACAGGTGGAGAGGAAAGGGATAAATGAATGTGGGGATCTAGGATGTAGGGTCCTGGCGAGATGGCGCCCATATTAGCGGATTCGTAGCGCAATTTACAGGCTTTATCTCTGGCAATACGTGACTGAGCGTCTAACATTTGAAAGCAATTCCGGGCGAGCATTGGAGAGTTCTACAAAGGTAGAGGGGAGAGAATCGGCTTTGTGCAGATTCTCCAGAGTAGCTATAGAAGTCAGTAATTCTGTAATGCGCAAAGAACGAGTTTTTTAAGCCTAGAGCCATGCTTAATACAAACACTGCTAATTACACACTTTAGGGCAGCCCACTGAGTTAATGGATGGGCGGAGTCAGAGGCATTGTACAAGACAAAATCACATATGGTGCGTCTGATCTCGATGAGACAGATTGAGTCCTGTAGTAGAGTATCATTGAGACGCCAGGAGAAGGGTGTACGTCTGTGAATAGGGCCACCCGCGTTGAAAAAGATGAGGGCGGGATGCGACCATAGACAAAGACCTATATGAGCAGAGGGGGAGCTCTCTAAAAGGGATTGGGAGACAAAGAAGTAATCCAGTCTACTGAATAAATTATGTGCCGGTGAGAAATCTGTATAATCCTCCTCGGAAGGGTGCAGAACACGCCATACATCTCATCAGTCTAAGTTGATGCAATAAGTGTTTAAATTTGGAGTGGGATGAAGTGGATAAAGAGGACTTGCCAGGAGAGGAGTCGAGACTAGGAACCAAAGTCTCCGCACAGGATTAGGTTGGTGTGTCTGAAACTCTCCAGGTCAGAGATGCAAGGAAGTTCAGTTGGTTCTGGTTGGGAAAATAAACATTAGCCAGAGTATACACGGTATCACAAAGCTTAATTTTCAGGAAGAGGTACCTGCCTCGAGGGTCAGATCGCTGCGGTAGGATCTAAGGATGAAGGGATTTGTGTATAGCTATAGACACCCCCTTGGATTTTGAGGAGGAGTTAGTACTATGAAACCAAGTGGAAAAGTATTTGGTCGGCAAGTTAGGGACAGCGTCACTTATGAAATGAGTTCCCTGTAGGAACAGACTGCCAACTTTGCGTTTGTGAAAATGGTACAACACCTGGCTGCGTTTTTGGGGTTTGTTAAAACCTCAAACATTCAATGAGGCACACGACATGTGAGGTGTAGTCGTCATGGTGGCTTAAACAGAGGGTCTTGGATTTGAGTAAGCTTCCCAGGCTCAGAGAGAGAAAAGGAGAACAGCCAAGAGAAGAGAAAACAAGTAAGAGATGAAAAAGGAGGGAGCAGAGGAAGAGAAAAAACAGACACAGGTAAGGGCTCCATCTGGTGGAGGGAAAAGAGAAATTCAATAAGGCACACATCTAATCGGACCAAGTAAATCCAGTAGTATGAATGCGGTCAATGAAACACTCACTGACGACCTAAGTGGGGGTAACGTGGAAGACACATAAGGTGCCTCCTGCTTCAGGGCAAGAACAAAGAAATATAAAAGGTCAAATGTTACAAATTTTAGAGTAGAATAATACAATAACAAAATAAATGAAAATAATACAGTGCAATACAGGTTATTCGGAGTAGTATAAGGGTGACCATAAACATGAATATGAACAGCAGCAGCATATAAGGGGAGGGGGGGGGAAGGAGGTTAATAACTTGAAATCACATCACAGCATCTTCGAACCAGAGAGAAGAAGAGGCAGCGACAATCATCCTGTAGAACAAGGGCTTCTCAGGGTGTAGCATCGAGGTAGAGGTGGTATGGCCGGGATGACGCAAAGGAGTCAGTCTTGAGGCATAGCACCAGGGGTAGTCAAGCCGTGTGTGCAACAAGGACGATCAAAGGCCAACCGATGAGAGCGTCCAGACTCTTCTGTAGGTGTAGCTCAGGTGTTTGGAGAGGTGGAGGTGGAAGCCCGACCAGATGATTTTTTTGGAGACCTTCTGCCACGGATACAGAGTGATGAAGCCAGGGAGGGTCGATTTCAGAGGCTAATCGGTTAGAGCCACCTGCGGAAGTTCCAGCTTACATAAGAAGGTTGGAAGGTCCCCCTGCGAGCAAAAAAAGGCCGTCTTACCCTCATGAGAGACAATCAATTGAAAGGGAAACCCCCAGCGGTATTTGATGTTGCGTCTGCGTAATTCCTCCAGCAGTGTTTCTGAGCTCTGCGCAGGGTAAGCGTGTGACTGCAGAGTTCAGGCATCAAGGAGACTGGGGGATCGTTAAACAAAATGGCATCCTGGGTGCGGGCAGCACGCATTATCTCTTTAATATACGGATGCGTATATTATTGCGGCAGTTTCTATTTTCCTGGTCATCCTGATTATAGATCAGTTGATGTATGAGCACGGTGTGTTCCTGTAGGGTGGTATCGTGAAGTGCCACACGTGCGTGCAGATCAGATGTGGTCTGTTCAATATCTTCTAAACGAGCACTTAAATCTTTTTTTAGGGTGACTATTTCTTGTTTATATGTTTGCTCAAGATGCTGAAAATAGGATTCAATATCCTTTTTAGTAGGGATTGCCTTAATGTAAGTCTACATGTCCCAGCCCTCTTGTGAACTAAGAGAGGCTTGGGATATACTCCTTGACCCAGTGGATAGAGCCCTTATATCATTCGGTGAAGGGGAGTGCTGCGGGAGGCTCACCTGCTCCTGCTGAGCATCCTCAGAACAGGCTGGTGAGTGTCCCGTCGGCGCCATATTGGGGCCTCGTGGTGCATCAGGCCCAAGGGCTGAAGAGGAAGCACGGCCGAAAAAGCGATCAATATCCCGCGGAACGGGGCCGCTTTTCGTCTGCCACCCATCCCTGGACTGCTGCCTCCTCATCGCGGGGTGAATGTCCCCGCTGCTGCTAGCGGGAGATGATTCGAGACACGTCTCACTCCGCCATGCGCCAAGCCACCCCCCAAGATGGCTTTTCTTTTAGCAGTGACATCAGCTAGAAGAGCAGGGAATTTGCAAGCTTTGCCCATTAAGGAACCTTATCTTCCTGCCTTGCCGGATACGGTAATTCTTAGGCCGGATCCCTTATATCAAATATAATAAAGTCAAAGCGCTATGAACAAATACTGATGTTGAATGTTATGTGTACAGGATTACTAGGGGTGCTGCCCCACTTCAGCCGGGGGGAACTGTAGACTGGAAGACAAAAGAGACAGAAGGGCGCCCAACCTAGTGCAGATGATTTTTTATTTTAAAAGACACAAAAGTAAGAGTGCAAAGGTACTCACAATGGTAGGTCAAACAACAACGTATATGGATGATTTGAAAGATATAGCAGTTTCAGGACTGCAATCAGCCTGTGTGCCACTCGATTGTGTCGTCGTTGACGCGTTTCCGGGGTCCCTTCTTCAGAACGTGACCTCAACTACCTCATTGTCCCCTTAAGTAGGGGGATAGACCAATAGAAAGGGTATGCAGATGGGATAAGTTCAGCTGGATCGAACCTCCCAGTGATTCATAATAAATCGAGCTAAGCGACGTATACAAGCTCTGCCTCGAATGGGCGTATGGCAGTCCGGCCAATCCGGAAACTTAAATGATGATACACGCCCCCGTGACTCATACGACCTGACACCCAATGGTTGTTCAGCCATGCCCGATAACACGGGCATATGTGAGTCACATGGAGGGGGAAGTCCGATGGAGGGGACAACATTAGCTCCCACTTTTGATATTTCTCTTTGGTCAGGGGGTTGAGGTCATAATCAGTCATCTAATACGACAATGAATTCAAAACACATGATTAAAAATGATTAAAAAACTGACAGATCAGTGGCAAAATGTATATAAAAGGGTAAATGTAAATTCATAGAGGATCAATCATTATTGGCTACTATATATAATGTGTCTATAAAAAGAGAAATATCAAGAGTGGGAGCTAATGTTGTCCCCTCCATCGGACTCGTAAGCCCTTATATTCAGTTTCAGATCTTCTCCCCCCCCCCCCATGTGACTCACATATGTTATCGGGCACTGGTGGAGATACTTTACTTTAATCTCTACTGAGGGGGACGAGGGGATTTTTAACCTCTTTCGATTGTGTTTCCTGTAGATGAAAGAGCCAATCATCTCTTAGGTTGTTGTCGTGGGAGATTCTTATAAGCACCGTGACTAGTAAGTCTAATGGGAATTTTCTTTTCCCTCACCCAAGGGGTAACTTGAACCCTGGCCTCCCAGACGAGAGGCAGCAGCCTAGCAGAGGAGCCGCCAGGGCTCTGTATACAGAGATCAAGCATACACTCTTATATAAAAAATGTATTTGGGGATTTTAGTTTGGACCATCTTAAGCTTTTTTTTTTTTTGCATACGTTTGGTTAAAGCTGAACTGCAAACAAACAGCTAAATATTCAAATGAAATAGAAGTCCATGATAAGGAACCTGGTTTTACCTGCTATAGGATTTGTATTTCCGTCTACCCAGTTCTGCCACATAGCACAGCCCTGGCTGGCAGGGGAGAAGGCCTGAATTTTCTGTGCTGCAATTCAAGTAGGGGCAATAAACAGGGCAGATTAGATGAAATGCCATAGTCCCCACAATTGCAGTAGACAGTGTCAAAAATGTGTTCAATGTGGAATTAGAATCTGGGAGATTCTATTTCAGGTTGCCAATCTCAAATCTAGGGCTCTTTCTCTCCAATAACTGATTGCCAAATGTTGGTTGTATAGAAATGAATATCTAGTGCCAACACAAAAGTCCTTTATTTCCTAAGGGTAGAGCTGCATGGCAAATCTCCTGTTTTTGTGTGCAAAGAAGGTGGCTCCTTGATTACCAAATAGATCTAGTAGAGGTTTTGAAGCCCTCTGGTCCACAAGTGTTTCTCTTGGCACATCTGGACAGATGGTTATTGAAGCGCCATCATAATTGATGTGCAGTATGCCTCTGATCTTCTTGAGGACCAATGCCTTTTTCTTCATAGTAATAGAGGCACCATAATACAAGTGGCTTTTCGGATAATTGGCTGTGCAGACGCAATGTTCTGTGCACTCTATGCAGGCATAATTCAGCGGTGACGGGTCTTTTAAAGAGTTTGTTTAAAATCCCTTTGGCAGCTTCAGCCAGGTCAGGGTCTCTGGTAGCTTCAGTCCAAGTAGTTACCTTGTGATCTGGTTTGAACATGAAGGATTTGAAGAGGGTGCTGAGTTTGTTGTGCCCATTTGTGCTGCGTTTGGGGTGGTGGTGGTTTCTTTTACCCCCTTCTGTCCCTTGCTCATCCCTGGTGCCTGCTGAAGTAGAGTTTACTGTCACAACGGTATGCGAGGTTCCGTTACAGAGCAGTAGTTTTTAATGCCCACATCCCTCTACTGCCCTGGTGTGGTCAAACCCTCTTTCTGATCCCAGATGCCTATGAGTATAAACGGGAATTACTTAAGTGACGTTTCTAGACTGTCAGTGGTCTCTGTTTGTGTAGCTGGGTGCCAGAGCAGGAGTGCTTAGTGTCAACGTTTCCAGACCATTAAAGTCAAGCCACATCACTCCTGCTGCAGTTTAAGTAACACTTACTCGTCTCCTCTCCACCACACCCATTGAATGGACTGTGAAAGGAAAAGCAGCAAACTGATACTATTTCTGCAACTCTTACTTCTATCAGCATGCTGCTTGCAGTGAAGTACAACCGATTGTCTCCTTGTGCTGCCTCTCCCTCTCCTAGTCAGAGCTTTGCTGTACAGAGACTGCAAGATGCTGATACCAGGTACATTGTAGGTACTTTCCCTGCTTGCATTTAAAAAACATTATGTATTGAATTAGAGGTGCACCGAAATGAAAATTTAAAAACTGAAATTTAAAAAAAAGGTCAGGCCGAAACCGAAAATGTTTTTTTATTTGAACTTTTTCACATTTTTGTAAAATATTTTCTTTTTTTAAATAAACTTGTTTTTTTTTAAATATTTTATTTATAAATTTTTTATAAAATATTTTTTTACTTTACTTTTAGGGGTTTTGGGGATATATTAGGCGTCTAAGCAGACCCCTGATATTTCCCTTTTAAAATACAAAAAGAGATGGAGGACACAATCTCTTTTTCTGCATCCCCAGTTATAAATGAATATTAATCCTCTACGTGTTCCTGTTCATTCATACCATGAGAACAGAGTATGTTTACTATAACCACAATTATGAATGAACAGGAGGTGATGTAGATCACTTCCTATTCATTCATAATTGAGGATATAGTCAACATGCTATGCCATCAATTATTTACAAACAGTAAGTGCTTGTACCGGTCTCCTTGTTGATGACACGCTGTCACAGGAGGCTGAGTGAGCGGAGCTCAGCCTCCTGTGACAGCACTGGCTGTCTCCTCCCACACTACTCTGATTTGTGACAGGAGGCTGAGCGGTGCGGGGAGGAGAGACGCCGGCCGCTCACAGCGTTCTCCTCCCACAGCGCTTGGCCGCCTGTGACCGTTTTTCTCCTCGGGCGCTGCTCCGACTGCTCCTCCGCGGGGAGGAGAGAAAGAATGAATGCACCGCTGTATCGGCCAGAAAATGGTACTTTCGACATTATGCTAAAAGTGCAATTTTCGGCCGATATATCGGTGCATCCCTATATTGAATACAGAGCTGCATTTTTATTTAATTTTTTTATATCTGCATGGGGGTTCAGCTTTAAATATGATCATTCCACCTTTAATTACAGGGATTATTTCAGCAGTAAACTTTGAAACCTGCATAATGTAGTAATTTGTAATAAATCCATTTTTTTTCCATTTACATTTTAGATGAAGAGCGTTCTGCAGATGGATATTGTGAAAGGAAATCTGGATGATATTTCCAGACCCGCTTCAATGTCTCGATCCCGTCCTGGAAGCCGCATTTCAAATTCACTCCAAGCAGATAAGCCAAAAATACTTTCTGCTGTAGTCTCTTTGGAAGTGTTAACACCAGAAATGTACCTTTTAGAGGTAAAATAATCTTAAGTATTTTAAATCACTGTCTAACTTCTGCTATGCAGTTTTTTTAGGGCATGCTTTTTGCAAGGGTTTAGGTTGAGGAAAAGGGAACCTTAACCAGATTTCTGTATTTACCGCAATGCGTCCATAGTTTTATTAGTGTCCAGAGAAGGCATAACATTAGTAGATGTTTAGTAATCAAATGGTATTCACACAGTGTTGGACCCTCTTTGTAATGTGTGTAAAATGTGAGCTGTGTTGACTATAGATTAGCTACCAAATTCAGACTGATTGTTTGCCTCACCATCCTGGACAACCATTAGTCGTTTTTTTTTGTTTTTTTTGGGGGGGGGTTTCAGCTTGGAAACTTAAAGTAAACCTGTCATGAACAAAATGTGGGGCTGATATTGCTTGCCCCCTTCTAAAAATGATTGCTGCCTGCCTTTAATACTTCCCTAGTCACTGACTCATCGGAGTACATTTTTTTTTTGTAAGTGATAGCAAGTTGAAAATTGCACTTGCATAAAGCAAACCTACCAACATGGCCTACAAACCAAAATGATCCCTTTATGAAACCACTATCTGACAATTAGCAGCAGCATTGTCAGCCTGCCGTGCAAGCTCCTTCAGTTTGGCTGCCTATTGGATATACCTAATAAACTGCCCCATGGTCAACCGAAGGAGCACACATGGCATGTTGACAATGCTGTTTCTAATTACAAGGCAGTGGTAAGCCTGCAACAATAGGTGCTGTTACTGGTAGAGTCTACAGGTAAGAACCTTTGCTTTAGATTCACAAAAATTGCATACAAAGAGACATAGTGTCAAGCATATTAAAAATAGATTTGGGGTTTACATACACATTTAGACCTGCCAAACTTTGCCGAAGACCAAAGGTCTTAAGCGTGTTAGAGAGGGATGTTATTGTTTAGGGATAAACATCAACATATCTTCCTCAAATGTTGGTGCATGGTGGTGTTTTTGATTTCCACATGCTATGCCTTTTATTTTTGTGTTTTTCAGGTAACTTCAGGGTTTTGATTGTTAATGTAAATAATAGTGGGCAAATGGCACAACTCTGCCTGGTCCCCATATTTATATCAATTGCATTAAGTTATATGCCTTTATTGTTAATTTAAAACCATTTGTTGGGATTTTAGCATAGGTAAGAGTTTGGGTATGAATATCCAGATCTGGAGGGTGTAGAATAAGTAGTCCCAAAACCATAAATTGAATACCTGGGGTTACATATCTTTGTGAGCAACTGCATATCATTATAAATTGGCGAGATTGGCCTGTAGTTGTATTAAAAAAAAAAAATCAAAGATGTTTATTGATTTTGACATAACATAACACATTTGCGAAGGCAGTGGTAGCATGTGGTTACAGCATACAGTACGCAAAGCGAGGAGTTACAGGACTATATTAGGATAGGCAGAGCTCAATTCTCAAGCATAATGACAGTAATCGCTAGTGGAGTAGACTCGCTAGTCGAACGGATCAAGTACATGTTAGGATCCAGATAAATACTGTGGGGCCCAACAAAATTACAGGGTTATAAAAAGGGAGCTGTGCTTTAGTGAGTCGCTGCAACGCAGAACCACCATTTGCACTGTGGGAGAACATACTAAACCACTACAAACATTAAAGGTCGCGCCCAAGAAGGGCAATTTGGAAAGACATAGAGAGAAATGAAGGAGAAAAAGTAAGAAAGACTAGGGTAGGTAGGAAGAGGGAAAGAAAGAGGGCTTACCAGGGTCAGTGCGTTCCCGGGCATTGGTGGGGGGAGTTCAATGTCGAAGCGAAGATTTAAAGTGGTAGAAGGCTGCTGTCAAATGATTGCGACTGGAGATATTGGAGCCATGGGTGCCACGTCAGTTCAAAACGTGCGACTCATTAATGAAGGTTCAGTGGAGTCTGCATTTTACTTCTGCAAAAGGGATAACTTCCAAGGGTGGACTTCCAGGATTCCAGTGTTTGCTTGTCTGCTGTGAGACCGTGCACCAGAAACTTATGATGGATATGAGTCATGTTTCCTGGAGGGAGGTTGAGTAACACCACCTTCAGGTCAAACGGCAGCATTTTACCTATCAGATTAGCCAAGAAGTCCAGTACACGGTGCCAAAAAGCCTGTGCTGTCGGACAGGACCACCAGATGTGTGTATAGGACCCCACTTCTCCACAATCTTGGAAGCACTCCCCCATGTGTCACGGTACGAATGCCCGCATACGACTCGGGAGAAGGTACCAGCGGTAGAGCAATTTGTAGTTGGTCTCCAGTGCGGTCACACTCTGAGAGCTGGATTTGGTCGTTTCCCATATGGATTGCCAGTCAGCTTCAGCAATGGGGCAACCAAGTTCTCTTTCCCAGGCAGATATATAGGTGTGGGAATTAGTGGTGAGGTTAGCTAATAAACAGTCATATAGGGAGGAGATTAGACCAGGGGCGTATGGGTCAGTATGACAGGCCCTTTGAAAAAAAGTGAACTTGGAGCCAGTAGGGAACTTGGGGACTTGGGAAGACAAGAAGTGCCTGACCTGGAGGTAGCGAAAAATTTCTGTAGCTGGTAGTTGATAAGAGGATCTCAATTGCTGGAACGTCTTGGGACCCGCTGGGGTGTATAGAGTGTAAATACTGGTGACGCCTTTCGATTTCCAGTGGCAGAAAGCCGGAGGGGACTCACAGCCAGGAGGAAACGAGGGATTCCCCATGAACGACAGAAGCGGACGGTGAGGGGACCGCAGCTGCGCCGAGTATTTATGGGCATCTCACATGCGCAGGGCAATGGACGGTAATAGGATTTATTACTTTTGTTCGATCTTTAGGTAGGAGCCACAGAAGATTTGTCAATAGCAAGTGGAGCGCAGGCGACTGCCTCTAATGAAACCCAGAGTGGGGGAACAAGGGTGGTGTGGCACCTAGTCAGGGGGGCAATTTGGGCCACCACATAATAACTGAGTATACGCGGGACTCCCAAACCGCCTCTAAGTTTAGGCGAGTAAAGTGTTGGCTGTGAGATGCAGGGACGGTTGTTGTGCCAGATAAATTGGAAGAGCTGGCGCTGCAATATCTGGAATCTATATGCCGGAATTGGGACTGGGAACGCACTAAACAGATACAGTATAGTTATTTAGGTAGGTAGGTAATTTTAACGGCGGAAATTCTCCCTAACCATGAGATAGAGTATCGTGACCAGGAGTGCAGAAATTGGGAGAGGTGGGAGAATAGAGGGGGATAATTAACGGCATACAGGGATTCAAGGGAGGGGGGTGAGGTGAATACCCAAGTATCGGACGGAGCGTGATTTCCAAGAAAAGGGTAGGGATGCTTGTAGAGAGTCAACCAAGCAGTTGGGGAGCGACACGTTTACAGCTTTGGATTTGTGGGGATTGATCAGGAGGTCGGAGATTACGCCAAAGCGGTTTAGGAGAGTAAGCAGGTTCGGTAAGGAGGTGTTTGGGTTAGAGATGAAGAGGAGGATGTCTTCCGCGAAAAGGCTAAGCTTGTGCTGGTGACCTGCGATTGGGATTCCTGTGATATCAGGGTGATCACCGATGAGCTGGGCCAGAGGTTCAATAGCAAGAGCAGAAAGTAAGGGGGACAAGGGACACCCCTGGTGTGTACCGCGAAAGATAGGGAAAGGGGCTGAGTGGTGGCCGGTACCTGACTGATGCACTGGGGTTAAGGATCGGACCCACGCTAGGAACGTAGGACCGAAGCCCCATTTGTGGAACATGCTAAAGAGGAAGCCCCAGAACAGAGAGTCACACGCCTTTTTTTATATCTAAAGAGAGGCGTGCCGCCAAGATTTTCACTAGAAGTTTGATTACCATGTTTAGAAGGGATATGGGGCGAAAGATCATACATATTGAAGCCAATAGGGATTCCAGACAGAAGCAGCCTCCCGAACGAATTGAATTAAGTGCTACCAGTAACAAAGGGGCAAGTAGGTCAGAGTATTTTTTATAGAAGAGGGGTGTGAAACCGTCTGGGATCGGTTTTTTGTTCGTTTTCAGGGATTTAATTGCCCACTTAAGTTCAGGTAGTGTGATTGGTTCCTCCAGGGAAGCATGGAACGATTGGGATATTGTGGGTAGCGGGATCTTATCTAAGAAATTGGCATAAGCGGAAGGGTGGGTTGGGTCCGGAGCAGAGTACAATGACGCCAAGTGCCGTTCAAATTCCGCTGCTATTTTCGGGGGGTCGCTGGTCATAGTGCCCATCCTGTTGCGGATACGGAAGGGTTTATATGCGAGGTCAGTGTTGCGCAGGCAACGTGCCAGTAGGGAGTCCTGCTTGTTACCCTTAAGGTAAAATGTATGGTTTCTCTAACGCACGCTGCGGTCAGCTAGACTCGAAAGGATTAAGTTAAGTTCACGGGTCACCGCATCCAGCCGTTTCTTGTTAGCCTAGGAGGGCAGGGCTTGGAAAGCTGTCGTGGCAGCCAGTTCTAGTTCAAGGAGGTGGCGTTGCCGCTCCTGTTTTTGGGAGGAGACCAGTTGGATACAGCGGCCACGTATTACTGCCTTATGGGCTTCCCACACCGTCAAGGGGGATACGTCAGGAGTTGAGTTCAGGGAGATATAGTCAGCTAATGCTTATTGGATCGCATGACCTGTGGTTTCGTTATTCAAAAGAAGATCATTCAAGATCTTATCAGTGGCAGATGCCCACCAGGCAGTAAGCTGCAGCGTCACCCCACTATGGTTGGTCCAGGGGAAGGGAGTAATGGCGGAATTCAGTATATTGAGTACCAAAGCTGGGCAGAGAAATATGTGGTCAATTCTGGAGAAAGTTTTGTGGGGGTGAGAGTAGAAGCCATAGTCTTTGGCGTGGGGGTTGACCTCTCGCCAGACTTCTAAGAGACTGTGATGAGAGCGGAGCGGAAGGTGCCAGAGGAGGGGGGGCATGTGTGTCAGACCTATCCACGCTCGGGAAGAGAGGTGAGGTTTGAGTCCCCACAGAGAATCACTGTCCCCCTGGCATGTGAGTCCACCACCCTCAAAAGATGGGTCAGGACTTCCGGTGCCCATGTGAGGAGCAGCGGGGAGACGGCGCTCCCCCTTGACACAGCTTAACGCATTATAAAACCGGCCCCGACAGCCCCCCCGATACACCTCGCTACTCACGGAGGCTGCGTGCAGGGTATGGACCGCTTCCTGGCACCGAAAGTGCCGCGCTCCCGCTCACAGGACACGGCTCGAGCAGCCTGTGCATCCAAGATGGCAGGTGCTGCTGACAGGCAGAGCCGCCGCAGCCCTTCACTGGCCTCCTCACTGGACGACAGGGATGAGGACCCATCTCATGCCCGCATTGCTGCAGCAGTAGCTAAACTGCTAAAGCCTACCATAAAGGCAGCGGTGGAAGCAGCAATTCAAACGGGGCTCTCCCAGATGAGGAAGGACATATTTGCCCAGGCCAGATCTATCTCTGCAGCTGAGGAGCGCATCTACTCACTGGAGGATGATTTACTGGATGTACAAGCGAAACTCTCCCTCCATGATCAGACACAACAATCCATGCAGGCTAAGATCGATGATCTGGAGAATCGCTCGCGAAGAAACAATCTCCGGATTGTTGGTCTGCCGGAAACATACAAACCTTCGGTACTGGGTAAGATATGTGCCACAGACCTGCCAGAAGCACTAGGGATAAGAGCGCCATGCCTAGTGGAAAGGGCACATCGCATAGGACCCCCCCAGAGAGGATGGTGCCTCCCCACGCCCAGTGATTGTGCGATATCTCAACTACGCGGATAGAGTGGAGGTGTTACAAAAATTCCGGGCAAACAAAGCTTTGGAAGTGGATGGTCATCGACTACTGCTTTTCGCGGACTATTCGGCAGAAGTAGCCAAGAAACGTAAAGCATTCAATGAAATCTGCTCCACCCTGGTACAACGCCAGATCAGATTTACGCTAGCCTATCCAGCGACACTCTATATCACCTCGACATCGGGCCAGAGAATGGCTTTCCACGACCCGTTGGAGGCCCTGCTCGCCCTGAACCGACTTTCAAAAGACACGGGGTCTCCCTCCAAAACACCACGTCAACCAAGGTCGCCTTACAAGCCACCAAAATCCCTCAAGAAACAAAATGGGACGCCACGAAAATACCGCAAACGCTGAACATGCCGCAAGCCGGAGTGACCCGTTTATGGATAAGTATCACACATGATGTACCTTGTCACGCTTAAGCAGCTGTGTGTATGTTATGGAACTTGGCTATAACTAATGTATACTTCCAAAATTCGCCATCTGGAGCTGACTTCCAAAACCTGACAAAGTGGCTCTCAAAAACTACTACACCTCTGCACCTGATAGGGGGCGATTTTAATGCCATGGTGTCGCTGGTGGAAGACAGGAGCTGGATTGCAGGTCCCATGCCCAAAACCAGGCGACATGAGCTCACACGCCAATCTATGCTGGCCACTATGCTCGAAGCTCTCAATCTACAGGATATTTGGCGAATGGCACATCCTCTAGACTACGAGTTCACTCATATGTCCCTGGTGCACGATAGCATGGCGAGACTAGATTATTTCTTTTGCTCACCAGACCTATTGTCCCGAGCCACAGAATCGGACATACATGAAATAGTGATCTCGGATCATGCACCCATCTCGCTCTCGATTCACGCTGCCCCGCGAGTTACCAATGCACACATGTGGCGTTTTCCCTCTTATCTAAGTTCACAGGACGACTTTCGTCAATTCCTGATTTCTACTTGGAGAAAATACTCGTCCTATAACAAACACGTTTCCCAGCCTACCCTGTTCTGGGAAACAGCAAAGGCTTACATGAGGGGGAAAATAATGGCTTATGTAGCAGCTTACAAAAAGCGCACTAAACAAGGCTACATGACAGCGAGTATAGCGCTGCGTGAGGCGAGACGGGTGCTAGTGTCGGATGCATTTGTGGGCACATAGACAGGAACAATTCAGCTCCTCCCACTATGCACTACAGCTCCAGAAGTATGGAAATAAAGCGGGCAAACTCTTAGCCAGACTAGCGAAAGGCCGTTTCCGTCCCACTCACATCCCTAGCCTCCAACAGCCGACAGGTATCTTGACGCAGGACCCGTTACAAATAAAGTACTGGAAAATTTTTATAGAACCCTTTACTCAGCGGATACATTTGACAGCGAGGCGGCAGACCGCTTCCTGTCCTCAGTGAACTTACCATGCCTATCCCAGGAACAACTGCATTCTATGAATGCAGACATATCTCAGGAGGAAATAATCTTGGTCATCAAAGACCTGGGTGCGGGCAAAGCCCCGGGACCTGATGGGTATACAGCAGAGTTCTTTAAAATCCTACAGACAGAGATTGTGGAACCTCTACACTCCATGTACTCATCGGTGTGGGGAGGTTCCATGTATCCGGTAACGGGAAAAGAGGCATACATAAAACTGCTACCCAAGGAGGGGAAGGATCCTACGGATCCCAGCTCGTATAGACATATTTTGCTCCTAAACATAGACGGCAAGATCCTCTCTAAAATAGTTGCGAACAGACTGGCTGATATCCTACCAACCCTGATTCAGCCGTCGCAGGTGGGCTTTGTCAAGGGTCGCTCGGGAGTGACAAACATACGTTAAGTACTGGTGGCACTGGAGCAGGCTCGCTCCAACCCCTTACTGGAGTCTGCCATCATCACTCTTGAGGCAGAGAAAGCGTTTGACAATGTAAACCTGAGATGGTTGTTCAGGGTACTGTCTGAATTTGGCTTCAGGGGAAGAGTGGTCAACTTTTTTGAGCAAATGTACGCCTCACCGATCGCAAGAATACTGACCCAAGCGGCATTGTTGAGTCCTTTTACCCTGGCAAAGGGAACGAGACAGGGCTGCCCTCTGTCACCCCTACTGTTCAACCTATCCCTAGAACCACTAGCAGCACGCATCATGCACTCAGACGCGTTCCATGGGATCAAGGTGGGCAAAGCGGATCTTCGACTGGCAATGTTTGCTGACGATGTTCTGCTGTCCGAAGGAAGACGTCTTATTCATTAGAACTCTGTTAGACCACTTTAAAACGTTCTCGGGACTCCAGATTAACTTCCTGAAGAGCGAAATCCTCCCCCTGTCAGGGACGATGGTGTGGGATGGACAGGGAGTCATGAGGGTGGCACAGCAGCACATAACTTATCTCGGTATAAAAGGTGGGGAAGACTCCTTCTCTATACCACCTCAACTACCCCCCGCTCATACAAAACATTTGTAAGGAATTAGATATGTGGAAGGACCTTCCCTTATCGCTCTTCGGGAGAATTCACCTCATTAAAATGATGAGTTTCGCAAGGTTACTATACCCACTGCAAACTCTCCCCTTACTGTTGAAAACTACTGATATCTCTTGCCTCAATAGAGCCATGTCAACGTTCATTTGGCAAGCGAAACGACCGAGAATTTCTTTCAAGAAACTCTGGCTCCCGAAGGGTGAGGGGAACTAACCTCCCGAACATTAAGCTGTACAATATGGCTTGCTTACTTCGTCATGCACTAGATTGGATATCCGATAGTGAAGTCTATTCAAATACCCAATTGGAGACGGAGTTAATCAACACATGGGATCTAAGGGCGATCCTCCACTGCAAACTCTCCGCCCTACCCCAGCGCATTTGACATATTTCACTGATTAGGGACACAATTACTGTTTGGCGAGAGATTAGGAAATCTCTCAAACTTCTTTTATGTATGTCCTCACACTGTACCATCACGGGGCACCCCTCATTTGTTCAAGGGTTAGATTACTCAGCATTCCACAAATGGAAAGAGAAGGGCCTCAACCCCCCCTCTCAGGGTCAAGTGTGAAAGGGTGGTCACACTCCGGACCTGTTACCTAAACTACTCGAGGAGTACACCAAGACGAGATCAATAATAACAAACGAAATTTGGAGGGAGACCCAATTTAAAATTCTGCATCGAGCCTACGTCCCTTACTTCATTCCAGCAACGACGCCCTCCTCACTAAGCCAACCAATATCGATATGTCCGAAATGTGGACTCCAATGCCCAACCTTACATCACTGCTTCTGGGGGTGTCCAGAGATATCAAACTTTTGGAACCAAGTTCTTGCATATATCAACATTATCCTTTATTCCTTTATAATTGGGCTGACCACGATTGTTAAACACTCCCCTCCCCCCCCAAAAAAACAACTCACTGGACCCCAAAGGGTGGAGAGACAGATACAGTGTCTCAAGTCACAAGTAAAAAGTAAAGTAAAAAAAAAAGGTTAAATAATAAAGTAGTAAAATACATTTAAAAACACCCCCAAAAAATGTTTTAAAGTCCCCCCATGTACAGGGCTCAAAATTTCCACTCGCCCCCTCGCAATTTGCGAGTGAAAATTGCGTGGGGACGAGTGGAAATTAGGCCATTGAGTCAGACACTCGGTCATGGACCAAGTGCCCAACTCCCGGTGGGATCTTAGATGACTCGCCCGTATGCTGCAAGTCACAGCTGTGCATCCTTCCATATTAAAGATGGCCGCATGACGGCAGCCATCTTTACTAAGGTTCGTTCTAATATCCTAGCGACAGCATAACTTCCTGCCTGTGCACCGTGGATTATGGGAACTGTAGTTTCACTTTTACAGAGCCACCGTGACAGCAGTGGGTGAGTGTGTCACGTAGGGAGCATTTGGTTAGGTTTTATTGCTGCGGTGTGTCCCGTGGTCTGTCCCAGTGTTCTATCATCCCATCGGACCCGTAACTTTAATCCGATCTGATAAAGTCACGGGTCCGATGGAATGATAGAACACCGTAATTTAATGGACGCCACAATACAGGGGAAGCCCTGGGGCGGACTGGCAGACCACGGGAGGGGCCCCAGCAGCTCCCTTTAAATTGTAAGCCTTCACGGGCAGGGCCCTCCTTACCATCTTGTCTTGAATTGTATTATAATTCCTTATATTGTAAAGCGATGCGCAAACTGTTCCCTACACTAATTCCTGTTGCTAGATGGGGTGTTAGGGGGTCACCAAGAGGGCACTGGCTGGTTCATCTTTCTTGTCTTACACAGGTCAGGGCCTCAGATGAAAAGCTCATTGGCGAAGCATGTTGCTCCTGCCCAAAGGGTAAAAACTGTGCCTCTTGCAACATCAAGATGTTGTCTTCTTGGTCCAAACCCTTATTTAAAGGATGTGTAGAGAAACTGGTCACCAAGGAAACGGCTGGAATATTTAAGGGTTTCATAGACTCTAGGAGGGAAGAAATGGTCTTTACGTTTCAGTCACTCACATCCATCATTCAAAATACAGTAGGGCCAAATTCGGGGCTCCCGAACTTCCTGGGGCCCGCTGGGGAAGGTAGCTCAATAGATTACGTGGAGAGCTATGTGAGCAGGTAGGTACCCAGTGAGTCCTCAGATTCCCAGCTAGATTCAGGGGATCAGGCAGCAGTAGGATCAGAGGGGGAGGAACGGAAAATTAAATCTGCTAATTATCTCTTTCCTTCCTTAGAGATGGGTGAATTGTTAAAGGCTATCTGGGATGCCTTGGGTACCAAATAAGAGTCAGCAGAGCTCACTGTCCATGGCAGGTTGTACAAAGGGCTCCAGACCAGGAAAGGTCGCACTTTCCCAGTTCACAAAGCTCTATCTGAGCTGATTCAATCTGAATGGGAGCACCCAGAGAAAATAATTTTCTTTTCATCCAGTCTTAAGAGGAGCTTTCCCTTTGCCCATGAGGATTCTAGTATGTGGGAAAAATGCCCCAAACAGGATACCTTTGTCAAAAATCTCCAAACACTTGGATTTGCCTTTTGAGGACATGGGGGCGTTAAAAGATCCTATGGATAAGAAAGCTGAGTCTTTGCTCAGAAAGGGATGGGAAGCGGCTAGTGCTGGATTTAAACCAGCACTTGCTATTACATGTGTAGCCAGAACATTTACAGGGTTATTCAAAAAAGGGTGAAGAGTTTGGAGAAGGCAGTAGAAGTGAACAATCTAGGCAAAAATAGCTGACAGCTATGTTGTCCTAGATTGTTCACTTCTCCTGCCTTCTCCAAACTCTTCACCCTTTTGTGAATAACCCTGTAAGTGTATGGTGGCACAACTACATGTGCACTTGGAGAATGGCACCAATCGGGAGCAAAATTAGGTGGGCTTCCGTTCAAGGGGGAAAACAAAAAATAAAAGCAAGGTCTAAAGCGCTACTACCAGTGGAAAGCAGAGTTTTTGGGGTGTTGAGGCCCAGAGGGCTGGGGGAATGCAGGATATGGGTGTCCAAATCCTCAGTTGGATGACGAAAGGCGTAAGGGAGAGAAAGGTAACAGTTGTAATACGAGGAGTTTTACCATGTGTAAAAGGTGTAGAAACTCACCATGAAGTTTTCATGGGTGCGCTGTCATCGACGTCGAGATCTCTGCAGGGTTGAATGGAGGTCGTCTTGTGGAGTCTTATGGATTCTTCTATCTTGATTGGAGAGTCTGTAGCCTCATGGGGTACTCGTAGATGCGGGGACCGTTGTCTGTTGGAATCCTTCTGGGCGTGGGTGTGCGCGGCGAGTGGCGGGCACCGGAGTCCTAATGTGCCTTGGTGTGATGCTGCTCTGGGTCTAGAGGCGTCCTGATTCCGTTCAAGGGGGAGCTTCTCTTTGGCCAAGAGTTGCGAACCGTCTTGGATAGGTCAGCTGATAAGAAGAAAGGTTTCCCGCTTCCCCACAAACAACAGCGGAAAATGTTTTTTCATGGATGGCTAAAGGGGCCAGAATTTCAGGAAAGGGAAGAAACAGGAGCAATCCAAAGGATGGGCCTTTTAAGAAAAGCAATGGCAACTTTCTCTTTAACCCCCCCAGCCAGGCCCCAAATCCCAATGACCAGTTACTCAGAGCGGGAGGAAGACTGGGGGAATTCCTTCCAGTCTAGAAATCCCTGACGGACAACAAGTTCATTCGGGAACTCATAGAGTCAGGATACAAGATAGTTAACAGAGCACCACCCGTCCAGGTTCCTGATTACTGCTCTGTCCAGGGACCAGACAAAACCAGGTGCAATGACTTAATCTCTGCCAGGTCTGTTGGAGCAGGAAGTCATTGCTCCAGTCCCTTCCCAAGAAGAAGGGAGGGGGTTTTATTCTCATATTTGCGTGAGGATAAAACAGTGAATCTTAGGGATGCATAGTTACATGTCCCGATAAGGAAATCTTCCCAAAGGCTACTAAGATTGTGTCAGGGTCCCACCCTGACTTAACTGGTTTGCAGCATTCTTGCTTGGCTGCCAATTTAACCCACCTGTGATTCCTCCTTTGCCTGAGCAGACTCTGTAACGTTACTCGCTACTCCCAGGCTCCCTCTTATGGCCAAACAGGAGAGCATCATCTGAGAGAGCCAGATGGGAGTTTCCTGTCTCTGAGTGATGATGTCACCCCACTCACTATATAAACCACTCAGTCCAGTCTGACCTTGCCCTTGCGTGATCTTTCCTGCTAGTGCGTTACTGCTGCTCTGATTAGTCTGATTCTGTGTATGACCCAATCCTGGCTGACGTTCTCCTCTGGTTCCTGCTCCTGGCTTGTTCCTGACAATGCTGATCTCCATGTTCCTGACCTGGCTTGTACCGGTTCATGATTTTGGCTTGCTCATGTGGACATTGTTCTTAATATTTTAAGTACCAGCTTATTCTTGTCTGGTTTTCATTGTGCTCTGACATTATGCAAGGGCCATGAATCCAGACGATGCTAATCAGAGGCGGGTCTAGACTTTGTGAGGCCTTAGGCAAAACTCGAACGTGAGGCCCCTACTTACACCCATAACGAAAAAAAATGCAAAAGATAATAAAAAATTGAATGAATCAATTGCATATTTAAGACTCGCCTAGAGCTAGAATTTTATTTCTGTCTCTTATCTAATTCTATAAATAACTAGACACAAAACCCTGACCCTAAGGAAGTAATTCACAAAGTGCAAAGGTCAGTCGTAAGTGACGCACAGACTGCAGAGGTCAGTCGTAAGAAACATACAGAGTGCATCAGTCAGGAGACTGCAGGGGTGGAATGCAGACTACAGGGGTGGGACGCAGAGTACAGGGGTGGCAAAGGGGGGTGCAGGGGAGGGACGCAAAGTGCAGGGGAGGGGATGCAGAGTATAGATGGAGGGGACGCAGAGTTTAGTGGCAGGGGTCGTAGAGTACAGAGGGCGGCGGCATGTGTGTCACCTCGGGCAGGCTCTCCCCTCTTTCTCTCTGCCGGAGCTGTGGCTGTTGAGACAGGAAGCAACATTTTATATGGGGCCCTGTGATTTCTAGTTACGCTCCTTGCAGAGCCCACCTGAGATCCCACACAGCCCACCTGATAGCGACTCTGCAGAGCCCACCATAGATTCTCTATGGTGGGCTCTGCAATGTCTCAGGTGGGCTAGTGACACCCCTGCACATCTATTACCTGGCAGCCTTCTCCACCGCTCGGCCCTGCCTCCTCCTCGCTCGGCAGCGTGCACCGCATCCTCCTCTTCCACCACCGCCAGGCCTGGCCTCATTGCCACAAGGCCCTGCCTCCTCCTCCACCGGGTCCTGGCCTGCTCCACTGCAGCTGCCAGTATGGGTGTAGAGATCCACTGATACCATTTTTTGTAGACCGGGTACAGGTACGGATACATTTCCTCAAGTACTCACAAATACAATTACCCATACCTTTGTTAAAGTGTAACAACAATGCAGAATAAAAGTTTAGTTTGGTACATACTCTGTGCTGCTGATCTGCTACAGTGTACAGGTCTGGTGTCTTGGTAGAGGGTCTCAGGAGGGGGAGATGTGTAGGCAGGCGTCGCGTAGCTCCCCAGTAGGCTGCTGCACAGGAACTAACACAGCAAAATCAATTTGAAAAAAATGAATTGCAGAGGTCAGTGATAACGCAGAGTGCAGAGGTCAGTAATAACGCAGAGTGCGGAGGTCAGCTGGGATGCAGAACACAGGGGTGGGACCCAGAGCGCAGGGGTAGGGACGCAAAGTATAGAGGCAGTGGATGCAGAGTATAGAGGGAGGGGACGCAGAGTTTAGAGGGAGGGGACGCAGAGGTGTGACGTAGAGTGCGCAGTTCAGCTGGGACACACAGCACAGGGGTGGCACGCAGGGGGTGGGACCCAGAGCACAGGGGTGGGATGCAGAGTGGCGCAGGGGTGGGATGCAGAGTGGCGCAGGGGTGGGACACATAGTATAGAGGGAGGGGACGCAGAGTTTAGAGGGAGGGGACGCAGAGTTTAGAGGGAGGGGACGCAGAGTTTAGAGAGAGGACACGCAGAGGTGTGATGTAGAGTGCGCAGTTCAGCTGGGACACACAGCACAGGGGTGGGATGCACAAAGTGCAGCATGGTGCCTCTAGCCGTCTTCCTCCTTCCAGGACCTGCCCTCCTTCTGTCAACTGGCCAATGCAGGCTTCCTCCCAGCCCATAGCAGCTAGAGTGGGAGGAGCTGCACGTTCTTGCAGAGGAGCCCAACGATGGAAGCGCACAATGCCCGCCGGGCATTAGAGCAGAGAGCAGCTGAAAGCTGAATCTGCTTTTCTCCTCTCCGGCCGCTGCAGCTACAGAGCGGCCGGAGGAGAGAGATAAAAGACAGCTGTGATCGCCGCTGCGGCGGCCATTTAAAGGGGCCTCCCCCCGGTCCGCTCCGGCATTTTTTCACTAGCCACTGATGGCGAGTTAGGCGGCTGCGAGGCCCCCGTGAGGGCGAGGCCTTAGGCGACCGCCTAACTCGCCTAATTAGAGAGCCGCCTCTGATGCTAATGTAAACCCTAGTCCCTCTCTGTTGCAGACTATTTTTACCCGGCTTGACTCGCAGGATCAAAGAATGGAGTGGTTCGCTCAGCCCCCTGTAGACCCTGCTCTTCCGCACGGCTCATTTGGACCTAGCTAATGCCTCGCCTCTGGCCCCTGTCACTACCCCTGCTGGTCCTTCTGTTGCTCCTGAGCCTACCCCCGGGCAAGCTCCCTTACACCAATGCTACGGAGGCGCCCCTAATCATTGCCGCAGATTCCTGAACCAGGTGGGAATCTATTTTGAGTTGGTTCCGCAGGCATTTCCTGGTGACAGGGTGAAGGTCAGGTTCTTGATATCCTTACTGACTGATAAAAGCATTAGCCTGGGCTAATCCGCTTTGGGAGAAAGATAAGCCCATTATTTTCAACTACCCAGAATTTGTGGCCACCTTCAAGACGGGTATTTGATGTGCCAGCTCGATCCCTCTCTGCCGCTTAATAGCTTATGTCCATCCGGCAGGGTATGAGAACTGTAGCCGAGTATGCCATAAAGTTCCGTACCCTAGCAGCAGAGGTAGGCTGGAATAATGAGGCACTGGTGGCAGCTTTCTTCCATGGGCTCTCCAATAATATCAACGATGAAGTGGCTGCTAAGGAATTGCCTAGAAATCTGGAGGAGCTGGTGTCATTCCTGATTCTCGGACTCCTTGATAGGCCCTCATTTAAGGAGGCCTCTTAACAAGTTGGCTCCCTCGTTTTCCTTCCCTCCCACACCTCCCTCTCCATCCTCACTGTCCGGTGAGTTGTCTACAGGAGGTATTGAACCCATGCAATTGGGAGTTACCCATTTGTCCGAGGCTGAAAGGGCCTATAGGAGACAAGAGGGGCTATGTCTCTACTGCAGCCTCGCAGGTCATCTTTTGAGGTCTTGTCCCACATGGCCGGGAAAATGCTTGCACCTAAGACTCCATAGGGGACGGATCTTAGGTGGGGTTTCCTCGTCCCCAGGGCTCCTTAAAGAGAAGCCGCTGTTCACTATTGTACTCTCATGGGCAGACTCTTCTTTGGTTACTTCAGCTCTGATTGACTCCGGTGCTGGTGGTATGTTTATTGATGCTTCTTTTGTCTCCGAGTCTGATACCCACACAATCTCGTACCACTCCATTGGCTATTGAGACCGTTGATGGCAGACCCTTACAGCCTGCACTTATCACCCGTGAGACCGCTCCATTTACCATGGCTGTAGGGGCTTTACATTATGAAACAATCCAGTTCCAGGTGATCTCCCCACACTTTCCAGTGGTTTTGGGATATAGGTGACTCCAGACCCATAACCCTAGGCTTGATTGGGGGAGGTCTGAGATTTTATCCTGGTCTGATCAATGTTCTGCCAAATGTTTGTGAAGACCCACGAGACTCCTATGTACTGCATCTGTCCCCGAATTGACTGAAGAGTAGAGAGTTATTAGATGTGTTTGATAAGGTTCGGGCCGGTATTCTTCCTCCTCACAGACTGTACGACTGTGCCATTGTTCTTATCCCTGGGTCTGTGCCTCCTCATGGTAGAGTATATCCTCTCTAAGTTGCGGAGAACAAAGCTATGGAGGAATAGGTCTCGGACGCTCTAGCCAGAGGGTTTATCCATAAGTCCATGCCCCCTGCTGGTGCCGGATTCTTTTTTATCAAAAAGAAGGGAAGGAAGCTTCGAGCATTCATTGATTATAGAGGGCTCAATCGTATTATGATTAGAAATGCGTATCTGATACCTCTCATCACTGAACTCTTTGATCGACTCAAGGGTTCTAAGATCTTCAAGAAATTGGACTTAAGGGGAGCCTATAATTTGGCCCGTATTAAAAAAGGCCATGGACTTCCGGTTCCGGCGCCCGACGAGCTAGACGTGTGCAGCATCGCTCCGTCCCGTACATTTATCGAGTACACTACCCGGTCCTCTCCTCTAGCTCAGAGACTGCTGAATGCACCGGCACGAACCACCTGACGAGTCTACCCTTGCCCATTGCTCTACGATCCTCTTCATCCCTTGATACTCAGTTTGTCCCAGTTTCGTCCCTTTATCACTACGATCTTACATGGTGTACCCCAAAATTAGTTCATATCGATCTGATAATATTGGTGAAGCATTAGATGTTTATCTTATTTTACCTCTTCTATCTTTACCCTTCTGGTTTATCGACAACTGACCATAAGTTGTTGCAATGTTTGCTATGCAGATAACGGATGCTCTCACGGTTGTTTTTTACTGACATAGCCGTTATCTATACATGTCATAGAATGTATTAAGCATATGCCAATCTGTTACGATGGTTTTACATGTGTATCTGCTGTGAATGTTTGAAAAATGTCAATAAATATCACATGCAAAAAAACAAAAAAGGCCATGAATGGAAGA
>NW_017307892.1:83674-95042 GCF_000935625.1 Nanorana parkeri
TTAAAAAATGTAAAAAAAAATCAAATGCAAAAAAAAAAAAAAGGCCATGAATGGAAGACTGCATTCAATACCCGAAGTGGCCACTACGAGTACCTGGTAATGCCCTTTGGGTTATGCAATGCCCCGGCTGTCTTCCAGGAATTCTAAAATTATGTGTTTGACAGTAGACTAACCTATTAACATTCTATGAAGGGGTAAGTAGTAGCGATGTCCCGATGCCACTTTTTCAGGCCCAAGTACATCCCCTCATGTACTTGCCGATACCAATTACCGATACTTTTTCTTAAAGGGACAGGTGACTTTAAATGATCCATAGTACAACTACTTCGGCGCTAGGCTTCGGGGCTTTTTGACAAGTACAAGTACTTGTCAAAATGCCCTGTATCGGGCCCGATTCCGATGCTAGCATCGGTATCGGGACATCCCTAGTAAGTAGAGATCTGGACAGAGGGAAACTGGTGGATGTGGTATATCTGGATTTTTCAAAGGCATTTGACACAGTAGCGCATAAACGTTTACTACACAAGCTGAGGTCTATGGGCATAGATGAAATGGTGTGTATATGGATAGAGAACTGGCTACAGGAATGGGCCCCGAGAGTATCGATAAATGGCTCCCTTTCAGATTGGTCTAGGGTCATGAGCGGCATGCCCCAGGGATCTGTGCTAAGCCCCGTGCTATTCAACCTGTTTATTAACGATATCGGGGAGGGAGTGAATAGTCATGTTTCCTTGTTTGCGGATGACACCAAAATTGGGAGGGTAATAAGACACGGACTTAGACATTATATCATTACAGGGGGACCTGGATAAAGTTGGGTAGTGGGCAACTATATGGCAGATGAGGTTCAATGTTGATAAATGTAAAGTAATGCTCTTTGGGGTTAAATATAGGCAAGCGGATTGCACATTAATGGGAACTCCACTAGGGAAGTCAGAAATGGAGAAATATTGTAGATCAGAGATTGAATAGAGAACTGGATAGAGAACTGGCTAAAAGAACGGGTACAGAGAGTATCAATAAATGGTGCCCTCTCAGACTGGGCTAGTGTCATTAGCGGTGTGCCTCAGGGTTCTGTGCTGGGACCCATGCTATTCAACCTGTTTATTAACGACATTGGGGACGGAGTAAACAGCGATATCTCAGTGTTTGCTGACGATACCAAAATTGGGAGGGTAATAGAAACGGACCAAGATAGTGTAACATTGCAGGAGGACCTGGATAAAATAGGGGAGTGGGCAACTATGACCATATAAAGAAAGTTAGGGAGTCGTGATGTCAGAAATAAGTTAAGAATATGCTTACATAATTATATGACCTTACAGGATAAACCAATCACTAACGTCGATTTTGGAATATAAGCGACGGGCGACTTCACACTACACACTTCATTACACTTCATTACACTACATTATATGACACTACGCACACTCAGAAGAGAATTCTAACACGCCCATTCGGGAAGAGACTTTGTTATTCCACCTGCTAGAAGACTATTTTGGCTGAACCCTTCAGAAGCTTGAGGACAAACACGAGGTGACTAGCTCTTTTAACTCTGCATTAACTAAGAACTACATACTTGGAACTATCTATTTGTATATTATATTTTGCAATATAATTTATGAAGATTAATCACCTTAAGACGCTTAAATCGTAAGTGTCAGTCAAGAAATATTATTTTCTAACACACACACACACACTAGGTTGGACTTGATGGACATGTGTCTTTATTCAACCTCAAATACTATATGTAACTATATGAATAATAGATTGCAATGCCAGGCTGCGGTAAACAAAGCAAGCAGAGTACTGTCTTGTATTAAAAAGGGAATGTACTGTAAAGACAAATCTATAATTTTGCCACTTTAGAGATCACAGGTTCGGCCTCACCTGGTGTATGCGGTTCAGTTTTGGTCACCAATCCACAGAAAGGATGTCCTTGAAATGGAAAGAGTCTAGAGGAGGGCAACCAAACTAATTAAGGGGATGGAGGACCAAAGCTATGAGACAAGGTTACGAAATTTAAACATGTTCACGCTGGAGGTAAGGAGATTAAGGCGAGATATGATTTTCTTGTACAAGATGTTCAATGGAAATAGCAACATCAGCAATAAACTCTTTACGGTAACCTCCATAACAAAGACTAGAGGCCACCACCTAAAACTGGTGGAGAAAAAATGTAAGCACAAGGGGCGTAGGGGCTTCTTCTCAGTAAGAGTGGTCATGGTATGGAACTCGCTGCCACAAGCAGTGATTTCAGCTAAGAGTGTTGAATCATTCAAAAAGCATTTAAGCGATTTCCTCAGAGACCGCAACATACAGGGGCACAGGTACACTTAAGAAGACACATGGACTCATCCACACTCATGCACATGTAGATTCACATGCATATATGCTATAGGTTGGACTCGATGGACCCTTGTAACTACTGTATGTGTTGCGCGTTATGCTCCAACAATGTGTTGTAGTGTATCTTGATATACTCATCCATTCTCCCTCACTGGCTAACCATCAGGCTGACGTAGGCCGAGTACTCCAATGTCTGCGGGAGAATGGGCTATTTTGTAAACTCAAAAAGTGTGTTTCATCAATTCCAGGTCACATTCCTTGGATATGTTATCTCAGCCAAGGGGTTTTCCATGGACCCGCAGAAATTAGCAGCTATGCTCCAATGGCCTTGCCTAGTTGGTTTACGCTCCAGCCAACGATTCTTGGGCTTCGCCAATTATTATCGCAAATTCATCAAAAATGTCTCCACCCTGGCCAAACACATCACTGACTTGACTAAGAATGGTTCAGACCCTCTTTCCTGGTCTCCAGCTGCTGAACAAGCTTTCAATAATGTGAAATTGGCTTTTTCCACTGCACAAGTGTTAACCCGGTTTTACCATTCATCTTGGAGGTGGATGTGTCTGAGACCGGAGTAGGCGCCCTCCTGTCTCAACGTTCTTCACCCGAGGGCCAACTTCATCCATGTGGGTTATTTTCTAAGAAACTGTCTCTGGCTGAGTGCAAGTATGAAATTGGTGACAGGGAATTGTTGGAAAGCATCTTGGCCCTAAAGGAATGGCAGCATCTCGTTGAGGGGACCACTGTTCCAGTGTTAATACTCACTTACCACAAGCATCTCACTTATCTCTCGGAGGCCAAACGACTATCCTCTCGGCAGGCCAGATGGGCCTTGTTCTTGTCTCATTTCAACTACATCTTTTCATATTTGCCTTGGTCTAAGAACATTAAGGCTGATGCCCTGTCCCGCCAGTTTGCCGTACTGTCCAAGGAGGATACTGAACCTGTTCCTATTGTACCTCCTAATCGCATTCTTGCCTCACTACACTCCAGTTTGACATCACCTTTGGGAGGGACAAGTTTTGGCTGCTCAGTCCGATGCTCCTCTAGTGAGACCGGTGGAAAAATGCTTTGTACCAGTAGACCTCTGAAATAAGCTCCTTTCCCTATACCACAATGCCAAATTTTCGGGCCACCCGGGCAGGAACCAAATGATTTGTTCTGTGACTGGACAGTTTTGGTGGCCGGGGATCCGTACTGACATTTCCGATTTTGTAGGTTTGTGCTAAGTCCAAAAACCCCTGCCACCTTCCTGTGGGATTGTTGCAGCCCATCCCGAATGGTGAGCGTCGCTGGACACACTTATCTATGGATTTTTTTGTAGACTTGCCTAATTCTAAAGGCCACACAACTATCCTCATGGTGGTAGATAGATTTGTGAAGATGATTCATTGTGTTCCATTAAAAAAACTTTCTTCTGCCCATGAGCTTGCCATCATTTTTGCTAGGGAGGTCTTCCAATTGCATGGGGTACCTCAGGTCATTGTCTCGTTTAGGGGCAGCCAGTTCGTCTCTCCGTTTTGGCGTGCCCTCTGTGCTCAGTTGGGGATTCAGCTTTCCTTCTCCTCAGCTTACCATCCCCAGTCCAACGGTGCTGCTCGAGACCATAAGCACCAGGCTGATCGTAGACGTATGCCCGCTCCAACCTACCAGGTCGGGGAGAGGGTTTGGCTATCCTCTTGCAATTTGCACCTCCGGGTTCCCACCAAAAAAGCTGGCTCCCCATTACATTAGAGAGCATTTTTCAGCAAAAGCTGATTTTGGCAATTAAGCACTTGGAGAACCTTGGTTGGCTTTTGAACAGGGAGGAATCACAGCTGGTTCCTGAGATACGACTGGTTCCTACCCGTAGGAGAAAGTGTCGCTGCTGATCTCGGAAACAATAAAACTTTGTTTAACAAACAGAATCCTTCAGGTCAATGATGAGAGTGGTTGGGTTAATGACGTCAACCATTTCTGCAGTCTTGGGGGCGCAGTTCCATTCAAGACCTCAGAATCTTCTCGAGTCTCTAGGGGGGGAAGCACAAGGGGACCTGGACAAAGAGGTTTGCCTGACCGATCCAGTCAAGCAATGTCTGCTCTAGTGGACAGTAAGTCAGAATCTCTTGGGAGGAAGTCTGTGGTCCCAACCGGAACCGCTCACAGTCACTACAGACGCCAGCGCCTGGGGTGGGGAGCCCACTGCCCAGGGCACATCTGTCAGGGTTCATGGGATCGGACTTGGAAGAACAAGTCATCAAATTTAAGGGAATAGAAGGCAATAGATCTGTCCCTTTTGCCATTTTCACCGGTTTCTAGTGGGAAAACACATGCTAGTGTTTTCAGACAACTCCACTGCGGTGGCATACATTAACAAACAGGGAGGCACACGGTCTCATGGCCTGATGATGCTAGCAGCAGAGATCCTTTCATGGGCAGAAATTAGGGATGCACCGATAACGTTTTTTCAGTATCGAGTAGCGATATTTTTTTTCCGGTACTCGCCCATACCAATTACCAATACTGCAAGTCCCATTAAGAAAGCCAGGCGGCATGTAATGACTCGCCACCTGGCTTCCTGATTAGCCGGGAAGTCGTGCGGCGCGTAAAGACTCGCCACCCGCCTTCAGATTAACAGGGAAGCTGTCTCCATGCTTCCTCATCACCAGGTGACGAGGTTTCTGGTTAATCAGGAAGCCAGGGGGCGAGTAATGACTTTCCCCCTGGCTTCCTGATTGGCCAGCTTCTCGACCAATCAGGAAGCCAGGTGGCGAGTCATTACACGGCGCCTGGCTTCCTGATTGGTCGGGAAGCCGTCTCCATGCTCCCTCGTCACCAAGTGACGAGGAAGCATAGAGCCGACTTCCCGGCCAATCAGGGAGCTGGGCAGCGTGTAATGACTCTCTGCCCGGCTTCCTGATACCGTTCGGGTATCTGGCTAGACATCGGAGCATTTGGGCGAGTATGAGTAATCACCCAAATACTCTGTATCGCTACCGATACTAGTATCGTTATCGGTTCATCCCTAGCAGAAAGCAATCTCCTCTCTTTAACATCGACTCACTTCAAAAGGAGCTTGAACGTATTAGCAGACTCAGCAGGAGAGAGCTACAAAAGTCAGGAGTGGTCTCTGAACACACAGGCTTTTGATTGAATAACCAATATACAGGTGAAACTCTAATAATTAGAATATCGTGCAAAGTTCATTTATTTCACTAATGCAACTTAAAAGGTGAAACTAATATATGAGATAGACTCATTACATGCAAAGCAAGATAGTTCAAGCCGTGATTTGTCATAATTGTGATGATTATGGCTTACAGCTCATGAAAACCCCAAATCCACAATCTCAGAAAATGAGAATATTACATGCAATCAATAAAACAAGGATTGTACATAGAACAATATCGGACCTCTGAAAAGTACAAGCATGCATATGTACTCAGTACTTGGTTTGGGCCCCTTTTGCAGCAATTACTGCCATTACTTTTGCACGATATTCTAATTATTCGAGTTTCACCTGTATAGGGTTCTCCAGAAGTGGAACTTTTTGCATCAGCCACAATCAAGAAGGTGGGGAGGTTTTATTCCCTCACTCAGAACAATGGAGCTCTAGGGGTGGATGCCTTTGCACACCCCTAAAGGTTCCAGTTGGCATATGTGTTTCCTTCTCTGAACTTAATTCCAAAAGTTATTTGGAAATTGATAAAAAGAGAGGACGACGCTAATTCTGATAGCTCGTTTTGGCCAAAGAGGCCTTGGTTCACGGCTCTTCTAGAAATAAGCGGGAAAAACCGGCCCTTATAAATTTTTACATCGGCTCGGCCGCCTCAGGTCCCACGCTTGTCTTTAACACTGCCTGCCAGGTCCCACGTCTTCTCCTTCTGAGTCAAGGTGCAGGCACTGCTCGAGGCAGTCCCACACCTTGGACACAGCCTTGGAGCGGGCACGAGACCGGCACCTGCTCTGTTCTGCTCACTATGCGCCCGTAGATCGGGCTAAGGAAGAAGCACTCTAGGAGGGGTTGGGGACACTGGATGTGCAGCACAGCACCTGCCAGAGCCCATGGAGAGATGCAATAAGCAGCGCTGGAGAGACCCAATAGGCAGCCCTGATGACATCTGGATGCAGCCCTGATGACATCTGGATGCAGCCCTGATGACATCTGGACGCAGCCCTGATGACATCTGGACGCAGCCCTGGAGGGATTTTGCCGCAGCCTGGTGGGATCTGTTTTACAGATCTCACCAGGCTGCGTCCAGATCTCACCAGGCTGTGTCCAGATTCTGTACACATCTTTGGCGAGATTTGTATGCAGCCTGGTGTGATCTGTAGCCCAGATGTCACCAGGCTGCATTTAGATTCTGAACGCAGCCTGGTGAGCTCTCTATTTAGCTATGGTGAGATCTGGACGCAGCCTGGTGGGATCTGGACGCAGCCTGGTGGGATCTGGACGCAGCCTGGTGGGATCTGGACGCAGCCTGGTGGGATATGGACGCAGCCTGGGGGGGTTTGGAACGCAGCCTGGTGGGATCTGGACGCAGCCTGGTGGGATCTGGACGCAGCCTGGTGGGATATGGACGCAGCCTGGTGGGATATGGACGCAGCCTGGTGGGATATGGACGCAGCTTGGTGGGCTCTGCATTACATATCTCACCAGGCTGCGTACCGATCTTACCAGGCTGCGTACAGATCTCACCAGGCTGCGTACAGATTCTGTACGCAGCCTGGTGAGATCTGGATGCAGCCCTGGTGAGAAACTGCCCTAAAATTGCGGTATTGCTTTAGAAAAATGTCACATGTCCCTTGAAGAAAAAGTATCGGTAATTGGTATCGGCAAGTACCTGAGCGGATGAGGGGAAGTACTTGTACTTGGTCTTGAAAAAGAGGAATCGGGACATCCTTAGTTAAGGGCTAGATGTCTTCCAGGGCATCGTGGCCCGCAGATAGACGTACCATTCCGGCCCTCTTCCACTCGGCGAGGCCATCCTCCCCTGCAGACGCTGGGGAGTATGAGGGACTGAGCAGCCTACCCCAGCTGAGTCGCACGCCCGCTTCTCTCCATATTCAGATCACGGTGGTGCTTCCTCTCCGATCTGCTCCTCCCGGCTGGACTTGCCTGTCCCCTCGACTCCCGCAGCGGATCTCGGATTCTCACCTGCACTGGCTGCCTCACTGGGTGATGAGCTCTGAACAGTCCTGCAGTCCCTGGCCACCAAAGCAGACATCGCTCGCTTGGCACAGCAGGTGGAGGGGGCTGTGCGGCAGGAGCTAGATGCGATCGTCCAGAAAGTGACTGGCATCGACAAACGACAGGATGCAGCAGACACTGCTCAAGCTGCCTTGGAGATGAGGGTGTCGGAATTAGGGCGGTATACCGTGACACAGGCAGGGGACTTCGCCCTACTATGGCTCAAGCTGGATGACCGTGAAAGCAGGAGCCGGCGCAACAATGTACGACTCTGTGGGATCCCTGAGTCCCCCGCGGGTCCTGATATGAGATCTACGTTGCAAGCCATTTTCAACAAACTGTTTAACCGTGACCCTGCTACACTAATCGAATTAGATAGGGTTCACAGAGCTCCAGGAGCGGCAACCAGGAATGCAGACCATCCCAGGGATGTGTTGTGCGGAGTGCACTTTTTTGTCCAAAAGGAGGAGATCATGCGTAAGGCTTGGGATGTACTTTCTGTGGATTTTTATGGAGCTGAGATTTCCATTATGCCGAATGTATCCCGTTACACTTTTTAAATAAACAAAGTAACGCTGGACGTAACGTACATAGGGCGGAGCATCTGACGTAATTACTTCAGTGGAGTCGGACGGACGGGAGCTGTATGTGCATTTGCTGTACTCAAGTAAATTGAGGGAATCCCCTTTGGGAATCTTATATGCTGGCTATTTCTTGCCATTGTGTGAGTACCTGTTTTATCTAATAATTTTTTTATATTTTTGGATGGTATGCACTATGTGTCTTCTGTTTGTTTCTTTTCGATCTGATGAGCGTATCTACGACCTGAAAGGATCTATTTTACTCTGGTACTACGGGCCTCCCTCCCCCTCTGGGAAAACGCATTTGAGAACTACTATGTGGGTCCACAGACCCAGGTGAGCACTCCTTTGTAACTTGTGCATTCACTTGGTGGAGGTGAAGGATTATCAAACAGTCTGTTGTCCTGCACACTATAAAGCCTGCTTCGGAGGACTACTCATGTTGTTTGTACACATTGCATCGCATTGTGTTGGACATTATCTACAACGCATTGTTTGATTTGTTTTGGACTTTATTTCACTTTGTATGTTGTGTGGTTTGAGTTCAGCCTATAATCATTGTTGTATATTTCACTATTTATATTTGATCACACAGGGCTTGGGAACAAAGTGCCAGTTAGCTAAGTGGCATTAAAAATTAGGATTTGTGCTGTTTGGGATATATTGAGTGCTGAGTGCTTTGGTTTTTGGAATACTTGTTGTCTCTGCTTCTTTTTGAGACCCTTTTAGTATTTGAAAACCATTGTTTTTTCTTTTGTCGGTTTTTAACCACTTGCCGTCCGCCCGTTGTAAAAAAACGGACGGACGGCACTGCAGCATTGGTGGGTTGCTCGCGCGCGCCGCAGAAAAGACCCGACCAATGCAAACACCCGCTATGGAGCCGCCAATCGTCTATATGTGCTCGTTTTTTCGGCATCCCCCCCCTGCGGCCGCCGTTTTTTTGCAGATCTCTGATGAAGCAGATCTCTGCTTAATCAGCTTCTTTTGGGGTCCACAGGTGACATTAGGGGTCCTAGAGGACCTGTCAGTGTGCCTTTGCTATTATATAGGGGGATGGTTATCCCCCTATATAATAGCAATAACAATAAGTGCAAAAAAAAAAATATAAATAAAAAAAATTAAAAAAAATAAGTCGCATATAAAAAAGTAAAAGAAAATAAAAGTCACATATAAAAAAGTAAAAAAACCACCCCCAAAATGTTTAACTCCCACACCCCCACGTTTACGCAGATATAAACGTAAACACGCGTCCGGTGCACCAGCGCACAAAAACGACAATTACGCTACACACGTTACATATCGCTGCGAACGTCGCAGTGAGAGCAATCATTTTAGGGCCATCAATCACTGATAACACTAAACTGATGAGCGGTAAACGCTTTTAAAGCGTCGCCTATGGCCAATTTTGGGTATTATCGTTTTTTGAGGTTTCGCGCGCGCGCACGGAATTTAAGGCTTGACATGTTTGGTGTCTTTTTACCCGACGTGACCCCGTCTTATATTTTACCAAAAAATTGTGTAATAATAAATGTTTTAACATTTAATATAGGGGAAACAGTTTTTTAAAAAAAAATTTCGCTCATTTTTCCTTAATATAGTAAAAAATAAAAACCCCAGTGGTGATTAAATACCACCAAAAGAAAGCTCTATCTGTCCCTAAAAAAATGGTATAAAATTAATTTCAGTACAGCTTTGCATGACGGAATAAATGTCAATGGGAAGGGGGTTTAACACCGCGGATGTCAACTGGTTAAACTGATAATTTTTTTCCCCCTCTGGTTGGCAGCTCTCTGGTTAGGGGGAGGGGTTAATTGATCCCAGGTGTATCTCATTAAGCATGTGTATTATAAGCCAGTGCCCCACTCACATTGAGCTTGCTCACACAGGGCTTTGGAATAAAGTGCCTGTGAGCTAAGTGGCGTTAAAGAATTGGCGTTTAAATAATTGAAGTTTGACCTGTAAGTACTATCTTCACTTTCATATAAATTATATAAGCATTGCAAGTGGGATAATGTTTGTTAGTATGGTTGAAGGGTTTGTTCAGTGCACACTGAGCCATATGTATGCACAAATGGAGCCACAGCTCCAGGGTGAATACGCGATGTGAGAGATGTGAGCAGGTTGCACTTCAGGAAACTCACATTAGAGATCTGGAAGAGCGAATTGCAAAACTGAGGAGACTTGACAACCTGGAGAGGAGTCTGCTGATCACAGAGCACGCAGTTAATGGGGTTAACGTGGAGGGGTAAGTGAGGATGATCAGGAGGGAGTGGCAGGGGCTCACAGAAGAGGAAGGCCAGCCTTGTGTTTGTGCACCCAAACACATTTGCTAAGTTGAGTGAAGATGTGCGGGTGGCAGACTCCAAGTTGGCAGCTCTAGATGTCACTGCTACCCCTAACAGCCGGGAGAGCAGAACATCTAGTCCGGGTGGTGAGAGTAATGCAGGAAGGCCTAGACAGGTAATAGGGGATTCTATAATTCGTAGGACTGATAGAATAGTTTGTCGCCCGGATCACCTCAACTGTATGGTTTGCTGTCTCCCTGGTGCCAGGGTTCGGCATTTGGTGGCCCTGGTGGACAAATGACTGGGGAGGGGCTGGGCATGACCCAGCTGTCTTGGTGCATGTTGGGACCAATGACAGTATACATGGAAGATGGAGGATCCTTAAAAATCAATTTAAAGAACTAGGTTGCAAGCTGAAGGGAAGGACCTCCAAGGTAATATTCTCTGGAATATTGCCTGTTCCATGCGCAACGCAGGAAAGACTGCGGGACCTGGTGTAAGAGGGAAGGCTCTGGGTTTCTAGAGCACTGGGCCGACTTTTCGTTGGGGTACAACCTATATGCTAAAGATGGTCTACGCCTAAATGGAAGGGGGGCTGCTGTGCTGGGGGAGAGGTTCATGGGAGGGTTGAAGGAGTATTTAAACAAGGATTGAGGGGGGAGGGAGAGATGGAATATAATGGGGCAGATACGTCAAACAGGGGTCAGACTATAATAGAGGGTGGAACAGGGGAAGATGGGGGAAGGAAATCAAACGGGATAAGGAGATTCCCATGTTGCAAACAAACATTGGAGATTATAGTACTAATTGTACTACAACAAAAGATACAGCAATTACAAGTGTAAAATGTAAAAATCGCTTGATTTGTTTGTTCGCCAATTCCAGAAGCTGCATAGCAAAATGGGAGAATTGAAAGCTTTGGTGCACGAGGAGAACTATAATATATTATTGTTACTGCCCCCCCCCCCCCGGTTTTAGAGAAG
>NW_017307892.1:95777-124500 GCF_000935625.1 Nanorana parkeri
CCCCCCCAGTGTTAATGAAGAGATAGAAACTCCGCTCCTTACACAGATAGAAAGGGCTGCAAGGGCGGGGACAGTAGTATTAATAGGATATTTTAACTATCCTGACTGACTGGCATAATGGCACTGCTGGAACAGTAAAAGGGTGGACATTTACTAACTTATTGCATGACACTTTTATGGTACAGTTTGTAGAAGCCCCAACTAGAAATGATGCTCTGCTGGATCTGGTAATCTCAAACAATGCAGAGCTTATTACAAATATTCATATAAAAGAACATCTGGGTAGCAGTGACCATAATATGGTTTCATTTAACTTAAGTTGTAAACTACATGCACATACTGGAAAAACAACCGCTTAACTTCAGGACAGCAAATTTTCCCAAGCTGAGGGCTGCTCTTGAAAAACACAGAACACAAATAGAAATGTTTCAAAACAATTGTTCGTAACCATACGGCCAAATATATTCCAGTAAGCAATACGTTTAAAAGGCTAAAAGTAAAACCCATGTGGCTCACATCCAATGTTAAGCCATAAAGAATAAGAAAAGGCCGTTTAAAAAATATAAAAACTAAGGAACACTGTCGTCATTTGAAAGCTTCAAAGAATATAACAAAATATGTAAAAAGGAAATAAAGCTCTCAAAGATTCAAAACGAATGACAGGTTGCAAAAGATTGCAAGACTAACCCCCAAAAATTCTTTAAATATATTAACAGTAAAAAAAATCTGGTCTGAGCATCTAGACCCCTTAAAAGATAACTCAGTTGGTAACTGGGAACAAAGAGAAGGCAAATTTATGAAATACCTTCTTCAGCTCTGTGCACACCAAAGAACAGGATGTAACTCAAGTCCATGATGGGGATAGCAGTGCCATAGCCTATACTGAACCACAATGGCTAACTATTGATATGGTCCAGAAACAGTTAGACAAAATTAAGGGGAATAAAGCACCTGGACCCAATGGCTTACACCCATGTGTCCTCAAAGAATTGAGATGTGTAATTTCAAAGCCATTGTATCCAATTTTTTGAGACTCTCTAATGACTGACTTGGTACCGTTGGATTGGCGCAAAGCCAATGTGGTGCCTATATTTAAAAAGGGATCAAAGTCTTTAGCAAGTAATTACAGACCTTCTAACTTCAATAGTTGGGAAGATACTTGAACGTTTGATCAAGGATCACATGCAATTGTTTTTGCTTGAAAATAATATCATAAGCGATAGTCAGCACAGATTCACAAAAGACAAAAGTTATCAAACAAACATACTTTCTTTTTATGAGGAAGTGAGTAATGGACAGAGGAATGGCTGTGGATATAGTATACTTGGACTTTGCAAAAGCGTTTGTATAAGTTAAGGTCAGTAGGTATAGAGTATTCCAGCTGTAATTGGATAGGAAACTGGCTTAAAGACCGTATTCAGTAAGTGGTAATCAATGATTCATACTCTGAATTAGAGCTGCAGCTAACGATTATTTTCAAAATCGATTAGTTGGCCGATTATTAAGATGCAGATCTGAATGCACTGTATGATTTGGCATCTATTTGGTAAGTGATAGGGAAATGAAATTGGCCGCATTTGTGGGAGGAGTCTCACCGGCGTGGCACTATTTAGATGGGGAGGGGATCACAAGCTGACTCGCATGCAGCTTCGTTCCGGTTGTTCATGCGTGGAAGTCACTCTGCTCTTTTCGTTGCGTCACATCCGCCGGCGTTGCCGTGGTTACTCACGACGCGGAATCTCCGGCGGCCATCAGAAGAAGCTCAGTGTGGCCATCTGAGGATTCTTCGGCCTGGGTACAGGTACTAACTGTGGGAAGAGTAGGGTTCCTGGTGCCGTATCGTGGCTTAAATCAGCGCAATAAAGGAGGGGTCACGGAGGCTGAGGCAGGCCTAGTGGGAACCTTTGATACTACACTTTGGGCTTAGACTGACATGGAACAGCTCATTGGAGTAGAATTAATTGCTAATGGTCGGTTATTATCTGGGGGTTTTGCTGTGGCAAGTTGGTATAGTTATGTGGCATATAGTTGGCTCAGCAGCTGGGGCATATGGACACTGGCATTATAGTCCGGTCAGTGCAATAAAAACCCAAAACATGGGAAATTGTGCTTCTCCACCCATGTAATTTCACTCTTCATCTCTCCACTATGTCATGTTAACCAAATTGTCACTTTGTAGGAAACGGTTTTCAAGGAAGCAGCAATTTAAGGAATTTATGTTATCGGTTATGTAGGAGTGCGCATGCATTTTCACACTGCATGTTCTGCCGCAAGTTTGGTTCAGGCTGCTGGACTTACGTTTTCACTCGTATAGTGTCTCACAGATATGTTGGATTGGTGGGAATTGTATTAATCACTGGATCATAGTTGTACACACACATTGTTTAGGTCTTTGTTCAATAGGTGGCAATGCAGTAGTACAGGCATCACGGGGGAATTTGTGATGACTTACCGGGCATTTCTGTGATTCTGGTTATACACGATAATGGGGCTCATTACACTGATATCATCAGTCAACGCAATCATCAGGCAGCACATGGGCAAATCACATTGTCACGCTTGTCTTTACTGTCATCTGACCATCACGCGATGCTAACAAATTATTTGTCCTTTAGGAAACAGTTCAAGAGAACAGTATGTTAAAGTATTTATGTTTGGTTTGGAAAAGGGGGGGACGCATGCATTTTTTACCCTGCTCATTTTCGCAAGTGCATAAGTTTGGTTCAGGCCGCTGGACCCACACACCTTTCACGTGCTTAGTATCACGAAGGGATGTTTGGATGGTGTGTGTTGGACAGATCGCTGTATCACAAGTGTGGAAGTATACCTATGTGTTGATAGGCTCACATGTCTTCAGCATGGGATGAGTAAACTTGCATCTAGGTAGAGTATGCAAGTAACGGTCATTGGTATGCATTTCAGATTAAGTTGGCGTGGTGTTGTGTAGGTCCCACAAGCGTTCATAAACATACAAGTTTGGTTCAGGCCGCTGAACTAGGCATCGGCCAAATCAACAGGCATCGGCCAAATCATCCGCGCATCACTTCAGCACATTGACCTTGCAATGTTATGAACCTTTTGGGGTTACAGGGTTTGAGGTTTAGGGCCGGCTTATGTTAGAGATCCTCAAGCTCAGTCACTTCTTCATACGCGGCATCTGCTACATACTTATCAGTATTTGCTTAAGGGGGGGTCACGTGGTTCATTGGGTGATATTTTGTTTATGTACGTGTGAAAAAAAACGGGTGGAGGTGGCGAGTATTTCTTTGTGTAATTACAGCTTCAAGGTTAGAAATATCTCACGGATCTGACATAGAAGATTTTGCTTCACTTCCAGCCACTCCTGCCAGAGGATCAGAGCATGTGAGTATTGCGTCCCTGAGATCATGGACCATACCAAAGCTTTTTGCTTAGCTGCAATATAGAGGCATACTTTTTCCGGCTACTGCCAGGAAGGCCAAACTGTTTAAGTTATTATTTCCTCCGGCTGCAGCTAGTTCTAGTGGTGAGCAGGTTTCCCTGCAAACACTCGCCTCATCACTGACACAATTACAGGCATCTTTAAATGTAATTTCTACATCTATCCACGATTTGCAAAACAGAACGGAAACCCTAGAGAAACAGGCTACGCCTGTTCTTGCCGTGGATATTCAGGATGTGCCTAGCACCCCCCAGATTCTTCCTGGAACGTTCGGGACCCAGGTGCCGGTAACATCAGGTACGCTTAGTACCCCCCCCACCCCCCACGTTACCCTGGCACATTTCGTTCCAGTAAATTTAAGGAAATATATTATCCAGAGTGGAAAGATGTCAACTTAGCTTCTCTCCTTATTGCTGCGCAGGATATGGCTGACAAGAAGTCTTATGCCTGCGGGGAGGTGTCTGTAATTCTGAAGGCCAGGGATCCCAGACTGAACCAGAAACTTTCCATTCCGGAATTCGTGTTTGCATTTGGGATTTTTAGAGATATGATTTGTTCCGTTAGTCCACAGAGGAGGGAAGAGTTAGATTCTTACTTACATTTGGTGGTGGATTAAGGTTACAAATATTGGGGATATGCATTTTATGACTACCATCGAGCAATCTCAGCAAAGGCAGCGGTTGCTTTAGCCCAATTCCAGTTCATTACTAATTGGGTAAAATTGACACCGAACTCTTCGGGTCTTTGGAGGCACTCCCCATGTTTAAGGCCACGCCTCTACTTCCTACAGCATCCTCCTCAGGTTCTGTACAGGTTGATATGTTGGGCAGACCTATACAGTGCCTTGGCAAGGCCCAAATTTGTAATAATTTCAATGACAAATCGTGTAATTGCCCTCATTGCCGGTTATTGCACGTTTGTTCAAACTGCTTCTGAGCTCCTCTGGAAGTAAGCTGAACTATTAGAACATCCCAGCCTCTCTGACAAGGACAAGTGAATATCAAAGCTTTGGCGGTCTATTTTCAGGGGCATCCGGACCCGGAGCTATTGACCTTCCTAACGGATGGCTTCTCAGAAGGATTTCATACCGGGTTTATCACATTGCCACAGTCCACATACGAGTGTGGGAATTTGAGGTCAGCCTTGGCCGAGCCGGATAGGGTGGACCTACTTTTACATAAAGAATTGGAGAAGGGATTCATAAATCGGGCCTTTTGTAAACCGGCCATTTGTCACATGGAGGATAAGCCCTATTGGGTTGGTGTGTGGCAAATTTAACAATAAATTCATTTTGATTTACGATTTGTCCGCCCCTCATTCATTACAAATTCCTAGTCTGAACGCGTTAATCCCATCAGAAGAATTTTCATTAATATATGAGTCAGTCGACCAGGCTATTCAGTTCATTCTACAGGCGGGTAAGTATGCACGGTTGTCCAAAGCCAATATTTCTGATGCATTTAAATTGTCTAAATCTTTATGGCAGTGGCATGGGGTCAAATGGAAGGAATTGTATTATTTCGACACAATGCTGACATTCGGGCCTAAAAGCAGTCCGTGGTTGTTTGATACTTTTGCTCAAGCATTGCATTGGATTCTGGAGCATCATGCACATTGTCATAAGGTTTTGCATTACTTCGATGATTTTTTACTTATTGAGTCCCCATTGGCGGTCCCTCAGGATCTGAACGTTTTGTTACAAACATTCAAGGTACTTAATGTCCTGGTAGCTCCTCAGAAGGTGGAAGGTCCGGCTAAAGTTATTACCTTCTTCTGTATTACTTTAGATACGGTATCTATGCAAGCTCGCTTGCCGCAAGAGAAACTTATCAGGATCAGAGAGGCGTTGCATAGCTTTGTGTTGTCTCCAGTGTGCACCAGAAGGGAACTACAGTCATTATTAGGAATGTTACATTTCGCCATGAGAGTCATCCCTCAAGGCAGGTCCTTTATCTCGAGGTTGTTGGCGTTATTGCCTACAGTTTCAGACCTGGATGCACAAATACACGTTGACATAGCTGGGCGGGCTGATTTGGTTATGTGGGATGAGTTCTTGCACCATTGGAATGGGATTGCTATGTTTATTCCTCAAGCTTCCCCATCATCCCTGCAGGTAGTCACGGATGCGGTGGATTCAGTTGGTTTTGCAGCAATTTTTGGCACTCATTGGTTTGCTAGTACCAGGCCGGAGGAGGTAAGGTCCATTCCTGAATTTTCTGAAACTTCGGCTTTGTTCGAAATTTATCCGATGGTGGCCGCAGCTGTTAGTTGGGGTTCATCCTTGTCAGCTCAGACGGTGTCCTTTGTTACCGACAATCAAACCACGGCAGACATTGTAAATAAAGGAAGGTCCAAGTCATTATTGACCATGTCTTTCTTATGTCGGCTAATTTGGTTATCATTACAGCATAAGTTTAACATCATCTGGACTTTCCTTTCTGGTAGATGTAACATAGTATCAGGGAGTAGTCCATAGGAGCCCAGATGCAGGGGACTTGCCAATACAAATGGTACCTCCACACGAGCAGACTTGCACGGTCTCTCATGTGGTGGCACAGGAGCAGTCCGGAACATCATAGCCAAATCGATATCCAAAGTCGTAGTCCGTGAGAATAGCAGGTCAGGGGCCGGCAGCAAGATTAGTGGTCAGGAAGTAGCAAGGTTCGGTACACAAGAAATATACTAGAACTAATACACCAGGCACTACGAAGGCAAGCTATGCAATAACCAAGCACAGAATGATATGTGAGGCTAGCATTTGTACCTGCTGACATCAGGGTGCGGTCATCTCTGGAGTTGTTCCCTAATTGTCGAGCACTGTACCTTTAAGAATCCACACAGTGCGCGTGTGCGCACTACCCGGCGGCTCCACGCGGCCGATATCACAGAGCGGCGTGGAGTGAAGGAGACAGGAGCCGCTGAGCTCGGGGCTGCAGGTGAGAGCACGTCTGTCCTGCGGGTGTTTGCAGGGACCCCCTTCATGGTGCGAAGGTGGGTGTTACACGTAGCAGCTGATGCCTTATCTCGGCTAAAAATGCATGTTTTCTTCCAACAGATGCCGGACGCAGATGCATGCCCCACAATGGTACTAACGTTCCATCAACTTCTTTGGGACTAATTAGACATCAATGTAATGCGGCAAGGCGTATCAGTAATTCTCTGTCGGATAACACCCGCAAAGCATATACTGTGGCGTGGCAACTTTTTGATAAATTCCAGGGGAAGCATAATATTCGAGATACAGGTAGTATTTCGGGTATCCTGGCATTCATTTCATATTGTCATACCGATCTTAAATTAGTGTATACAACCATAAGAATGTATTTAGCAGGTGTGCAACATTTTTTAGCTTTAAGTCACCCAGATAGGCCATTATTTTCTGCCCATCCGGTACTAAAAGGCATCCAAAAATCCCAGGTCACGGCACCACCCACCAGAGCTCCTATCTCAAGCGACATGTTCTGGGCCATGTCCGAGTTATTGCATAGGGAGCCGTTTGGGTTGTTGCCAAGTCTGGTATTAAAAGCAGCTAACCCAAGTCTGGTATTAAAAGCAGCTATCTACCTTGCTTTCTATGGGTTTTTGAGGCCAGGAAAATTTACAAGGGTCAATGATAAGTCTAATGTAGTCTTGAAAAAACGTTTGGTCAGGCACCCTGATCATTATGTCTTACTACTCATGCGGTGTAAAACCAATGAAGTTGGAGAACCTACTCGGGTAACGTATTTTCCCTCAGGTAATGCTTGGTGTCCGGTCATGGTACTGGATCAGTTGAGGTCAAGGTTGTCTCATTTGGCAGACGAGAGTCCGCTTTTGCCTTTCCCTAACAATCCCCTATCATCTAGTAAGTTCATAAGTCATGTGAGGGTGCTCCTCACACAATTGGGTTTTATTGCTAAGCGTTTTTCGGGTCATTCTTTTCGGTTAGGGGCATCGCCGCCCCCATCTAGGCATAGGGTGACGGCACATGTGATTCAGCAGGTACATCCCTAATCCTAATGAAGCATTTTCAAAATTAGCAAAATGTTGTAGTAAGGTTAAATAAACGTGGTTATGCTACTTGTTTGTTCTGCCCCCTTATTTGGCATCACTGACCTCAAGATCATGGCACACCTCAGGTTTGTATTTAATATGTCTGGTTCACGGCTCTGCGTCATGTGGGACTCTGACCAAAAATGGTAGGCAAATTAAGTTGGCCGCATTTGTGGGAGGAGTCTCACCGGCACGGCACTATTTAGATGGGGAGGGGATCATGAGCTGACTCGCATGCAGCTTTGTTCCGGTTGTCCCTCCCCTCTTTTGCTTATTATGTACTAGAGTATGCCCCCTTAGAGATCTTACTGACCGCAAGATCATGGCACACCTCAGGTTTGTATTTAATATGTCTGGTTCACGGCTCGGTGTCATGTAGGACTCTGACCACAAGTGAGGTTTAAAGTTGATAAATGTAAAGTTATGCACTTGGGGACTAAAAACATGCATGCTTCATACACTCTTGGGGGAGTATGTTTGGGGGAGTCAATGATGGAGAAAGATTTGGGTGTTCTGGTAGATCATAGACTCAATAATAGCATGCAATGTCAAGCAGCAGTTTCTAAAGAAAGTAAAATACTTTCTTGTATTAAAAGGGGTATAGACTCCAGAAATAGAGACATAATTCTGCCCCTGTACAAAGCATTAGTAAGACCTCATAGGGAATATGCAGTTCAGTTTTGGGCACCAGCTCACAAAAAGGATCTTGTGGAACTGGAGAAAGTGCAGAGAAGGGCAACTAAACTCATAAGAGGCATGGAGGAGCTCAGCTATGAGGAGAGATTACTTGACCTGAATTTGTTCTCTCTGGAGAAGAGGCGATTAAGAGGGGAGACATGATCACTATGTATAAATTAGGGCTGCAACAACTAATCGATTCAATTGATGATGATATTAATTGGCAACGATTCTCATCATCGATTAGTTGCTTTTCGATTAGCTCTGCTCCTCATCTCTCCTCCCCGCCGGTGCTGGCTGCAGCGGTCTCTGTCCTTTTCAATCCCCGCTGCTCTCCTCGCCTGTGTCGGTGAAGGCAGCGGGGACACAGACTACTGCAACCAGAAATATAATACATACATTTAAAAAAATTATATATATTGTAACAAGGACACTCCACTGTAGTCCAGGTAAATCAAGTAGAATAGTTTATTAAAGGACAAACACACAATAGCCTGCAGCAGCAGCATAAGACAGTCCTTTATATGGCTCAGTAGCTTTCCTCATGAGCCCTCACTCTGCTCTCCCAGCAGTGTGTCCCAGCGGTCCTAGGGTCACCGACCTTCCTGACCTCTCCCAGCCTTCCCTGGCTGTTCCACGTGTCCCAAACGCACCTGGGTCTGCTGTGGCTTTGTGCTTCCTGCACCCACACAGCTCCAACACTCCCCTCTGAACTCTGGTCCAGACTCCTAATAAGGCTGCTCTCAGCCACCTGATCCAGCTATACTGGTCATTGGCAACACCTGGCCCCAGGACTGGAGGAGATTTCATCCCACCCAGAGCTCTACGAAATCTCCAGAGCTCCAGATCCCAGCTACATTTAGGAAAACTTGGAAGAACCTGAAAAGCCAGGTTCTTCCTTATAACCTGCTTTACTTTCTGGGGCCTCTCAGCCCCTTTGGCTGAGTCCTGGGTGCCAAGGTCGCCATCCTCCACCGTGGCATTGGCTTACACTGCCACATATCCCCCCCCTTTGTTCGCATCCGGAGGAGCGGACACACCGACAAAACTGCCTGACCATCTAACGCCTCTCAAAATCTTTTCCCTTTTGTCTCTGGTCTTGTCAAACAGTCCGTCATCCATAAAGGGGGACCTGACCCCACTACACTATTGAAGGTACCAAGTTGACCCAGTACAGTCTTTTTACGTGTGCGTTTCCACTCGTAACCCTGTACCGTCATCGGGCCCTCATCCTTCCTTCTTTCTACCCAGTCTCTATCGGTCTCTGCCAAGACCATCAAAGTCACCCAGGTACCAGTCTCTCTACTGTCACCACTATGGGGATTGTCACTACCCAACTCCTGGCAGTCCGCTGCTACGCTAACCCCATCAATCACTGTGGGGTCCCTAGCAGTCTTCCCATTGACCCATTCAAGACCCAAGTCCTTATCAGTAGGGAATCTTCTAAACACCACTCCCTCGTTACATTCAGTTTCAGTGTTGTTTCTCCCAGCAACCAACCCATTATTACCTTTCACCTCCACACATTTGTCATCACGAGCAACAATTGCCAGCAAACTACAGGTCTCATCATTGTTATTTACCCAAACGTTGTCAGCAATATCAACCCTTTTACCTTGGCTGTTGCCCATGGCAACCAGAACATTGCACTTTTGCAAGGAACTACCTTTTTCACTATTTTTATCTTTCACATAGGTCGCAGGTAACATTTCTGCTGGTAGCCCTTCCAACTTGTCTGTAAGGTGTTCAGCAGCCCCTCTCTCTAGGCCAGCAGATATGTTCACCCCATCGCTGTCTACAACCGACATCTTTTACCATACTATCATTATTGGGCAGAGCGGTATCTGTAGAGGAACCAGACCTTGTGGCGCAATAATCTCCCACAGTAACCTCACAGTATACCCTCTCCTCTGACAACTGCTCTAATGGCTGACCCTCCTTTGGTGCAACCAAATCATTATGTTTAACCCTTTCCTGGGTCTTGGACACAATTTCTGCTGCTGTCACAGATCGACTAAACCCTTGCGGTGTTTGAGGGAAAACAGCTGCAAGATTTTGTATTTCAAATATTTTATTGTTTTCATCGACATATCTTAAGACTATTACACCATATATCCACACATTACAGTACCAATCATACAAATCATAACATAACCTTGCTCATTTAATTCTCCTGGGTTTTTATATTCTCCCTAGTTGATACAAAGTCTAATTTTCGTACCTCGACACTAGGAAGGCGATCAGTACTTTTCTGGTTATTTAGCGGGAGGGATCTACTCTAAAGTGAATCCCTCTTATTTTCCCACTCTCAAGTATAGGGATTTGATCACTATGCTTCAATTGATATAGAGCTCTCTTATCTTAAATATTGCATACCTTTGATACCGTGATTCATCCTAACTTACATAGACAACGTAAAACCTAACATAAGAGAAAAAGACCCAAAAGAGAAACAAAGAGAGAAGAGAGAAAGAGAGAAAGAAAAAAAAAAGAAAAAAAAAAAAGGCAAAAATAAAGGCCGTCAGGACGGGAGGGAGGAGGGACACACCTGAAAAATAATTATAATTATGATAATTAGTCGGACCCGTTTCCAACTAGTTAATTAGTTTCAGTAGGGTAGAGCTAGGGCCTACCCTCCTTATACCCCTCTCAAGTTGTTATACCGCCTACATAAGCCATCCAGGGACCCCATGTTAACTCAAATTGCCCAGCCTTATCCAACCGAATACTCGCCAATTTTTCATGGATCATGATCCATGACATCTTGGCCCTTACTTGCCATAAGGACACTTTAGGTGCCTTCCAAGCTTTGGCAATCGTGGTTTTTGCCGCCAAGAACATGAACATAATTAAGCGGGTACTGTGTCTGGGTACCCCTGGAAGTGTATCGTTGAGGGCATAACTGGGATCTCTATGGACCCGAAAACCTGTTACCCGAAAGATTAAATTGAACACCCCTGCCCAGTATGCTCGTATCCGAGGGCACGACCACCAAACATGGTACATAGTTCCTCCCAGTTCGCATCCCCTAAAGCACAGAGGAGATGCTCCTGGGTAAATACAGGCTAATCTAGATGGCACCAGGTACCACCTGGAAAAGACTTTAAAGTTGGCTTCTAACAATGAGACATTCATCAGACCCTGGGTTGTCACTCTTGAGCGACGCCTCCATACTTCCTCTGGCACCTCCCTATTCAAGTCCCTTTCCCATGCCCACATATATGGCTGTTTAGGGGGGGATTCTATCATTGTAGAGTACAACAAAGAGATGACCCCTCTCTGGTTTATAGCTCGAAGACCCCAATGTTCATATGGGGTAAGATCCCCACCCGAGTCGGTCCGCGCCAGTTTATCTTGCAGGAAATGGGTAATTTGATAGTAGCGGAACAGCTCAGACGATGGCATACCCAGATGTTCCCTGCAATACTCTAGAGTCACAGGTCTCCCCCCCTTGAGATATTGACCAATTCTATATAGGCCCTTATCTTTCCACCATTGGAAGGACCTAGGGTGAACACCAGGTGCAAACGCCGGATTTTGAAATAGAGGGGCCAGAGGAGTATGATATGAACTCATCTTTCCCTGATTTTTGACACGGTCCCAGAGAGCCAGAGAGAGTAGGGGCCATAATAGGCGGACGCAGCCTACAGGGTAGCCATTTCAATAAATCTATGGGCATGTCTTTAGCTGCCTCTGATTCCATGAAGACCCAATCCGGTAGTTCTTCCTTGGAATATATGGAATATATCACGGATAGCTGGGCAATTCGTGCAGCTCGATAGTACTGGAGTATATTAGGTACTCCTAGCCCCCCTGACACCATAGAGCGTGCTCCTAGGTAGGCGATGTCCTCTACCTCCCCAAATAAATTTCACCAAGTTAGATTGAAAGGCAACTAGTTCAGGTCTGGGAACCAGGATGGGGAGGGCCCTAAACAGATATAGTAACTGAGGAAGTAGGGTCATTTTAATAGCGTTTATTTTCCCTAACTAAGATAAGTTATACAACGACCATCTTTCTAAATCCCCTTTTAGCTTCTTAAAGAGTAAAGGGAAATTCGCTTGATATAGGCGATCAAAGGAGGGTGTAAGATTGATCCCTAAATAGGGTAGAAGTTAATGGCCACGAAAAAGGGAAGGCCCCTTTCAACATGTTCACTATTTCCGTAGGTAGATTTATATTTAGGGCCAGGGATTTAGTTGCATTTATTTGAAGTCCAGACACGTCTGCAAATCTCTCAAGGGAAGCCATTACATTAGGGAGAGTCGTCAGGGGTTGAGTAACAAAAAGCAATAAATCGTCTGCAAAGAGAGCACATTTATGTTCCCTTAACCCACACCAAACCCCTTTGATATCCAAGTTCTCTCGTATCGAAATAGCAAGGGGCTCAATCGCCAGGGAAAATAACAGGGGAGAGAGAGGGCAGCCTTGTCTGGTTCCTTTATGGATCGGAATTGGGGCTGATTTGAATCCCTGCATCTTAATGACCGCCGAAGGGAAGGAGTACAAATTCCGAAGTAGACATATAAACTGTGTACCAAACCCCCAGTCCTCTAAGAGCGTGAAGAGATACGACCAGGAAATCGAATCAATGGCTTTCTGTAAATCAACCGATAACAGGAGGCCCTTAATGCCTGGAGTTTTACCCCATCCTGATTTTAATAGGGATATAATATCGATTGCTCTGCGGATTTGGTCTGGCCCCTGCCTCCCCCTGATGAACCCCACTTGATCTTTATGGATACAATTTGGCAAGAAAGATTTAATTCTGTTTGCTAGAGTTTTAGTGAGCAGTTTAAGATCATTATTAATTAAAGATATAGGTCTGTAGTTAGTTATTTCTCCTGGATCCTTATTAGGTTTAGGGATTAAACTCAAATACGCCTCATTCATACACGCACTCAAGGGTTCACCTTTACCTATAGCTGAAGAGAGCTTCCAGGTGAGGCACAAGTGTCTCTTCGAATTTCCTATAATAGCTAACTGAGAACCCATCTGGGCCCGGGGCAGAGGATATTTTGGCCAGTTTCATAGCTTGCTTAATTTCTGACTGAGTGATTTGTTTCTCCAGTAATGCTACCTGCTCAGGATTTAGTTTAGGGAGTGCCATGGCTCTCAAAAATTGTTGTGTTAGTGATTTAGGTGGGTCATGGCTATTGGCATAAAGTCGGGCGTAAAAGGATTTTAATTCCTGGATAACTACTTTAGGGTTCTGTGTATATTTTCCCGTTGCACTTCTTATATTGGGGATCGTATAACTACGAAGCTTAGGTGCTAATTTGGTAGCCAACAAGTGGGCAATTTTATCCCCATGTGAGTAGAACCTGTGCTGAGACCATCGCAGGCTCCGCTCTGCCACTGTAGTAAGGGCCAAGTTGAGGGATAGCCGAACCCGATCCATGCCCTCTCGGAGGTCTTTTGTTGGATGCTGTTTGTGAGCCCGAGTCAAACTTCGCAACTCTCCTTCTAGTTTAGAAATATGAGATGTCCGTTGGCGTTTCTTACGTGTGGAGATAGACATAATATGCCCTCTTATCGTAGCCTTATGAGCCTCCCAATTAATAATGGAAGAGGACACTGAGGAGGTGTTAATATCAAAGTATTCTGTCAATGCGCTCTGAACTTCTACCACTACCCCCGAATCACTTAGAAGTGAGTCATTAAGTCTCCAATGTCCCAATCCCCAAAAGGATTGGGACAAGGAGAAAGTCATCACAACTAGGGCATGATCAGACCAGGACACCTCCCTAATTTTTACTGATCCAATACCCCCCAACATTCGAGGGGGGACAAGAATATGGTCTATACGTGAATAAGTGGAATGGGCGTGCGAAAAATAGGTGTAGTCCTTAGTAGAGGGATTACACTCACGCCATGCATCTACCACATTATACAGGTAAAGGAGCTTTGCCAACTTCGCTCCACGTTTGGGGGGGGATTTCAGTCTAGTGCTGAAGGGGTGAGATTTATCGAGAATAGGATCCAGAGCTAAATTAGAATCCCCAGCTAATACCTCTGTGCCCTCTATATGTGGTGAGAGAGACGCCAACAACTTAGTAAAGAAGGGAATTTGAGCAGCATTAGGGGCATAGTACGAAATAAATGTAAATAGCTGATCCCCAATCATTCCCTTCACCAATATGCATCGTCCTTCAGGATCTTTAATTTCAAGCTGTAATTTAAAGGGTATATGCTTAGCAAAAAAAATGGCTACCCCTTTGGATTTAACTGTCGTATTGGCCAAGTAATACTGCGTATATTGCTTATGTATAAAAGATGGTTTATAACTGTTAATAAAATGTGTTTCCTGAAGCAACAATACATCAATTTTTTGAGAATAATACTGATTAAAAGCTATTCGACGTTTTGCAGGTGAGTTAAGGCCTTGAACTTGTGCGTAGCTATACTAATGTTAGTTCCGCATGGAGTCATAACTTGCCACTAACTGTTTATAATCGGTCCGCTGACTAATTTGGTATACGCCATCCTGCCCCCTTCGCTTACTTACCCTGCCCGTTCTTCCCGCCCGGCACGTCTGAGAGCAATACCTACTCCATTTGTCCCCCCCACCTCGTCCCGACCCCAAAGAATTTAGAAATAAAAAGAAACAACAGAGAAAATTTGAAAAAGGAGAGTAAATTTCCTCTGACACTTTACATAAATAACCCACAAAAACATTTAAGTTAAAGTACTTAAACCAACACCTGAGGCACCTATGTACCCTGTCACGATTCCGTATACAAGCCACCTGATGCAGGTGACTCCCTTGACACGAACTGGGGAAACTCCCCATGATCGGGTCAAGTTAGGGCGCACGACTACCAGCGGCAGCCTCTCCTCGCCCCGGCTCTATAACATTCATATAATACATAGTGACCGAGCAAGCCTCTCTTGTTCCGCACTAACCTCCTTGCTATATTTATATTCTACTCGATGTACCTATTTGATTGAGGTTGCAACCCCTAGTGCCTTGTCGGCCAAACTTTACTAACCTGCCGAATCTGAGCAAATTGGGGGTTCGTAAAAAATTATTAGGGTACAAGTTAATATCCTGACCTATCTCCGTTATGCTCCCCAGGGGGATCCTCAATTAACAGTCTATTGTCTAGATTCTCAGTTCGGTAGTCCCTGTCCGCAAACCATTTAACCCCTGTACTACGTCACAACTGGATATTTACAATTAGATATCTATGATCAATCACTGGGTTACCCCTTTCCCTGGTCATTACTCCCATTGAACCCCCTGGCCAACTACGTCCCACTAATCGGTATTTTTACAAAAGATCTCCAATTTGGTTATCTCTTTCCGTTTTACTTCCTTGGGTCCCCTAAGGGGCTTGAAATCGTCAATTAATCACCCCCGATATTCGTCTCCCTACAGTATTCCGGCCCAATTAGCTCATCTGGCCCGAGCTGGGAGAGCCCCATATCGTCAAGTGTATTGCACTCCTACCCGTCTTCACTGGTCTGTCCCTGCCCTGCCTCTTGTAACTTCTTACTGCCTACCCTTCCTAATTCACTCCTCTCCAGAACATTAATACCAACCCTGGTGTTTCCACTAAGCATTCCTGGGAGTGAAGTGTTCCCTTGACCGCCCCTCTCCAAGTTTGTTGATTCAATCTGCGGGTCACTCCCTTACCCTGTGATTTCTATTAATTCTCAAAATTTTATGTGCCATTACAAGTGTTACAAGTGTGCCCTATAAGATAATTGATTCAGTGTTTCCATTGCTGAATATCAATTAACAACAAAAGGTGGTACATAATTTAACTAGTGTTACACCCTCGCTTCCCTATTAAAGTTTATCAACTTGTCCTCGTGTCTCCTAGCTTCAAACCTCAAATCTCAACCCCCCTTAATTTACCTGTTCCATCTCTCTTTCCTAATATTAGCTTCCTATTATATCTAAAGTGCTGGTGCCATTCCTGCATTTTTAACAATTGCCCCCTCCCTAAAATTCCCTCTACTCTTCCCTATACTTCCCCTTATCTGTGTGACTACTAGTCTATTCCCCAACTTTCTTATCTACCACAATTTAACATATGTACATTTACCCTTCACAACCATTTAACTGGGTCCTCTCCTCACAGGGGGGACCCCCCTAAATATTAATACGTGTTAAAGTGATTCCTTACCTAGTCCTAACTGTGCCTTCATACTTTACAAGACCCTACCCTCTGGAGGCCAGCGGGTTAAACCCGCTTCTGGACAGACCCTATCGCCACCTAAAGTGCAGAGAAAACAGTTTGGAGTGCATTATTTCCTGTTATATACTTTTCTCTGGCCCCACAGAGGATTTGTAGTGTTCAGTCAGGGGAACGTAGTCTTTTCCGCTCCCCTAGCTTCTCGTCCAATCGGGGTATTGGGGGCTGTGGACCGTGAGCGTGGTCGTTCCCAGAGTGGTGATAAGGGGGCATTTGCTCTTCCTCTGTTCGACCTAGCTCGCGTAGGGCTCCTACTCAACTGTATAGACTCTGTTGTATACAAGCCCAACTGTGAGAGCAGCCCTTCTCCCTCAGCCAATGTAGCAAAGGAGTAGGCCTTATCTTTAAAATAAAAATGTACTCGTAGTGGGAAAGCCCATCTGTATTTAATAGCGTGCTTAGTCAGGCTTTGAAGAAGGGGCCTTAACGTTCTCCTTTTCTGGATGGTAGCTGGTGATATATCGGCGTAGATTTGTATCTGGTGGGATGCCATCTGCAGATCAGGGGAATTACGAACTTTAGCCATCAGTGTTTCTTTAATCTGATAGTAATGTGGTTTGACAAGAACATCTCGTGCCTGGCCCTCTGGGCGCCGTACACTAGACACCCTGTGTGCCCTGTCTAAATCAAGCATATGATCTGGTATCTCTGGAAGAATGTCATTCATAAATGATCGAACTGTAGCCTCCAAATCTGTAACAGATTCTGGTAAGCCCCTGATCCTGAAGTTGCACCTCCGAGATCGATTTTCTAAGTCATCTATCTTGGCTAAGGCTTCCCTCAATTCCGTCTGTATAGCATGAATGTGCATACTGTTTTCGTTGGTATGGACTATTGTAGCATCCACTTTTTGCTCAATACCTCAATTCTCAAGCCCAGTTCCTGTATGTCCATTTTGATATCCGCTGTAATCTGCTTTGCAGTGCGGGCCAGCCCTTTCTCCAAGATCTCGGACAATTTAATGATCAGAGGGTGATCATCTGCCATGCCCACTGAGCTGTATTCCCCTCTCACCTCCTCTGGAGGTTTATAGTCTGCCGGGAAGTGTTGCTGAATAGATAACAATTCCTCCATTGTGCGTTCTATAAGGGAGGCCGAAGAGGTTGGAGATTTTTGATCCGAAAAATCTGTACTCACTGTGGTCCGATGCATTGAGTCAAATGAATCCTCTACATCACTATGCCTAGCTTGGGTCTGTTTTTGCTGTCTAGGGGACGAGAATGGTGCCTCCGCCATCTTGGATTTCCGAGTCTCAAGCTGTTTCTTTTGCGATTGTTTTCTGGACTTTTTAGGCCGTCCTCCCGCAATCGAGATCCAGAATGTCCTGTAAATCAATCTATTTATAGCCCCCAACTTAGTGGACTTCTTTGCATATATAGACACACCGTGGAGCTTTAGAGCCTCTAGAGCCTCCAACGTATGCACTTTGATACAAGTTGGTATTAATGTAGTGTGGCAGTGTAAGCCAATGCCACGGTGTAGGATGGCGACTTTGGCACCCAGGACTCTCAGCCAGAGGGGCTGAGAGGGTCCAGAATGTGAAACACTTCATAAGGAAGAACCTGGCTTTTCAGGTCTGTCCAGGTTTTCCTATTTGTAGCTGGGATCTGGAGCTCTGGAGATTTCGTAGAGCTCTGGGTGGGATGAGATCTCCAGTCCTGGGGCCAGGTGTTGCCATTGACCAGCCTGGGCTAATCAGGTGGCTGAGAGCAGCCTTATCAGAAAGCCAGCCCAGTGCTCAGGAGAGTGTTGGAGTTGTGTGTGTGTGTGCAGGGAGCACACAGACAAACTCGGGTGCGTGCTGGACGCACACGGAACAGCCAGGGGTGGCTGGGAGAGGTCAGGAAGGTCGGTGACCCCAGGGACCTGTCGGACAGACTGCTAAGAGAGCAGAGTGAGGGCTCACGAGGGGTGAGCAAGCGTGAGTGTCTTGAAGCTGTGGAAAGCTACCGAGCGAAGCTAAAAGACTGTCTTATGTTGCTGTTTCAAGCTATTTTGTGTTTGCCCTTTCAATAAACTGTGTTTCCTTGACTTACCTGCACTACAGTGGAGTGTCCTTGTTACAGTAGATATTGTATAGTTCACCAGTCATCCACAATCAATCACAGTTAGTTCAAGGCTGTGGGAGAGCAGTCATTCTGATGTTGAATGTCCACAGCAGTAATATATATTCTTAATGATCACTTGGTCAATACTTGCGGTTTAGCTGAGAGGGGATAGACTCATAGGGTCCCACAGCGATTCCTACATGCTTCTCCTACATGACCGTTCCAGGGGTCTTGGCTACTGCAGAGAGATTGCTTTCTTGTGCTAAAGCGTTTTGCCTGACCCCTGTCTATATCCTCCTCCACACGTCATGGTTCAGGCCAAACAAGAGCTACAAGCAGTCCGGGCACTCTTCCACCTCCGGCCAAGCACCCATCGCCGACCGCATCTCCAAGCCGTCAGCAAGCAGGGGGAGGAGCCGCCCGACGTCCCCCGGGCATTCGTCCGCGGCGCCCTGCCTAGAAACCGCCTCTCCGGGTAAGTGCCGAGGCTCCGGGATACTGCCCGTTGCTAGGGGTCGGTGTGAAGCCGCAGTGTCAAGCCGCTGTGAGCCGGGAGCGAGGTGTTGCGGCCGCCGTGGTGCGTAGCTCCCACGCTAAGGAGCCATCTTAGCGGGGCTCGCGCATGCGCCCGTGTTTACATGACAGCTGCAAGATTTTGTGTGCCCTCTTCTGCAAGTCGGGTAGTAGCCCCTCGGCTTGAAACAGCAAAAATGGCGTCTGTCCCAGTTTTACCAACAGAACCCTCTGGCATTATAGCCCATAACCGATTTGCTAATTCACTCCAATCTATGGTACTATCTGTGCTCCAATCGCAGGTACTCCGCAGTACCGACCCATCAGTCTGAGGAGACACATATGTATCTGGTAGCTGAACACAAATCCCATCACTCATTTCAGCAAATACATCTGTACCTCCTGGCGTTTCCACCACATCCTTTTTAACCCCCTCTTAGGTTACAGGTGACATTTCCGCTGGCCTTCTTTTCCGTCTCGGCCCTTCCGACTTTAAAGGGACACCTGCCGCTGCAACACACGCCCCTGGTCCAAAAAGTGTTCAGCAGCCCCTTTGTCTAGGCCAGCAGATGTGTTCACCTCTCCACAGTCTAACACAAAAACATCTTTTTCCAACAATAAGGCATTTTTGTGGTTATCCGTGGTAACCAAACCCTTACAATTTTTAAGTCCAACCATCTCACCCTTATCAGTGTCACAGTTGGACAACACAGTATCTGTAGAGGAACCATACCCCTGGTAGTGTTCCTCTTCCCCCAGCAACTTCACGGTTCCCCGTTTCTACTGGCAACTGCGCCAACGGCTGTCGCTCCTTAGGGCCACCCAAATCATTTTTAGCCCTATCCTGGGTCTTTGACAAAATTTCTGCTGCATCCTTATTTGGCCCACCCAGCTGGTGAATTATAGCAGCTGCCACAGCATTCACGCCCTCTTCTACCAGCTGATCAGCGGCCGATCCTTCTGACACAGCAGAAATATTGTGCGTCCCGTCCCTGTCTAACACAGGATCAGCATTTCCCATCAGTACATCATTTTTATCAGTTTCCATTTTGTTTGGCAGTATCTCATGTTTGTTTATCTCTGGGGTCTCAGACAATACATCTCCCCCTGGAGACGACAAACCTTTTGAGCAACTTATCCCAATCTACGTTGTCTGGGTTCCCATCAAACGTATCCCATCCTTCCAATACCTCCCTCCAAGGAGACACCAATGGCTGTGTTTTAGACATTAACCCCTCAGTTACCATAACAGATGGGATGTCCCTGTCTTCATACACATCCTGCTGCTTTACCGAATTTCCATTACTTTAACCACTTTCGGGCCAGCCGTAGTAAAAAAACGGCCGGCCCGGAGCTCTCTAGATCTGAGCGGGCGTCTTTAGACGTCCGCTCAGACACGTCAAGTTTAGTAAAAAAGCAATAAAGTTTAGTAAAAAAAACCAAAAACATTTAAGTCCCCCCCCCAAAATGTAAAGTAACACATAAAAAAGAATAAAAAAATAATAAATTTTAAGTCCCCACCCATACACGCATGCAAACATGCGTCGGGGGCGCATACGTGCAAAAATGACGATTGCGCCCATTACGCCGCACATGTTACATATCGCCGCGAACGTCTCAGTGAGAGCAATAAGTCTAGGGCCATCAATCACTGATAACACTAAACTGATGAGCGGTAAAAGCTTTTAAAGTGTCCCCTATGGCCAATTTTGGGTATGGTAGTTTTCTGCGATTTCGCGGGTGCGCGCAATTTTAAAGGTTGACATGTTTGTCTATTTATCCGACGTGACCCTGACTTTTATATTTTACCAAAAAACTGGGTAATAATAAATGTTTCCTAACAATGTAAAAAAAACCTTTTTTTTCTTCAAAATTCTCTTTAATTTTTCCTAATTATATTAAAAAATAAAAACCCCAGTGGTGATTAAATACCACCGAAATAAAGCTCTATGTGTCCCTAAAAAAATGGTATAAAATTCATTTCAGTACAGCGTTGCATGACAGAATAAAAACTTCAGTCAAAGTACTGCAGCGCTGAATACTGAAAAATGGCCTGGCCAGGAAGGGGGGGTCTAAACACCTGGTCTTGAAGTGGTTAAGCTGGTGGCACTACATCACCCAGCTGAACATTATCCGCATTACCCTTTTCAGCAATTTCACCATTGACCCTTGTACCTTCGACCAAAGGCAGTGGCATTACCAGATAATCCACATTTTGAGCCGTCGGCTCTGCAATTAACCCTTGCATCACTCTGTGACCCGTCATACCGGCACCACAACTACCCTGGGGAATCTCCGACTCCACGCTCTTGAGCCCCTCTGAGATTTCCGAGGATATTTCGGTTGCACCCACCCTGGTAGCAAACAATGCATTTTTACACTGCCTATCACAACATGCATATTTGACAATTTTTTACTTAGCGGTATTACCCTTCTCATTAGCAATACTCTTTACATCAACATTTGCAAATGCATTTTTAACTCTTGCCTCCCCACTATATAACACATTATACAGAGGCAAGTCTCTCTCTATAGCGGATCTCCCAACTGGGTACACTCCCACTTCACCATGAACAAAGTCATATTCAGTCTCTTTCTTGGCCAGTCCCAGCAAACAAATCATTGACAACAGTCTTACCAACCCTTGCAGGCACCATGGCTGTCTTCACTTGAGTGCGCTGGGTTAGTGTCAACATTGTCTCCTCTCTAGCACCCCCTGCCAACTTTTTCTCTGCATTGCTAGGGGTGACTGCAGACACATTATACTCATGGCTTAGACTGGCGGTTCAGACTCCTGCCCACCAGCATCTCCGGTGGTACCCCACAGCACAAGGCATGTCACACAACAATGACCCCATTGTCCACATGCTGCACAAGGTACTGCACGATTTGTATCACATGCATTTCCCTCCTGGGAACTCTTGGCAGGTAGAAACACACACACACACAGGTTGAACAAAACGCTGAGCTGCATCTCCACTGCTGCTTTTCACTCCTGGTGGCAACCTTCTCCTGGTTGCTATGGGAGATGGCATTCTGCCATTGAACACTCTTTGGCTCTCCTGGTTGTACTGGATCCTCTCTCCAGGCATCCTTGCTCGGCTCCACTCCTCTGTAGGTGAACTCCATGGCATGCGGTCAGCAATCCTGCGTTCAACGACGTTGCTACAGACAACTGCGCCTCTGCTGAGCATCTGTTCAGCCACTTGCTCTCTCTCCAGGCATTCAGAGTGGGCTTCTCCAATGTAGTAGCGTGGGTCAACGCCGCCAAATGCTGCTTGTGCCAATCCATGGCAGACGCACAACCTCGCACAGCATTCCCTGGCACCTGTACAGCCCCCACAGGTGTTGACCAACAAACTCTTTTGACCATTTTATCACAGCAGTCCTTTTTCTTTGATCGCCTCATCCTGACAGACAATCAGTTTTGTGCAATCCACTGCACTTTTGCACACTGTGTTCCACAGTCCACAGAATTTTTTTGAGCACTGTCTCTTTAAGGACTTGCTTTCCTCCTGCAGGCCTTGACTCACCTGCTTTACACAGCAAGCAATCTCAGAAACAGTTCACCACTTCTTGTCCAGAGACTCCAGTCTCTACACACTCTGCCCTTTCAATGTCAGTTCACTGCATTCAACTTCTTCCTCTTTCCTGGGTCCTGTACCTTCAAGGTCTCTGTGAGAGCATGGCCGGTACAACAGTGGATCCCACTTCCGACACCACTTGTAACAAGGACACTCCACTGTAGTCCAGGTAAATCAAGTAGAATGCAGTTTATTAAAGGACAAACACAAAATAGCCTGCAGCATAAGACAGTCCTTTATATGGCTCAGTAGCTTTCCTCATGAGCCCTCACTCTGCTCTCCCAGCAGTGTGTCCCAGCGGTCCTAGGGTCACCGACCTTCCTGACCTCTCCCAGCCTTCCCTGGCTTTTCCACGTGTCCCACACGCACCTGAGTCTGCTGTGGCTTTGTGCTTCCTGCACCCACACAGCTCCAACACTCCCCTCTGAACTCTGGTCCAGACTCCTAATAAGGCTGCTCTCAGCCACCTGATCCAGCTATACTGGTCATTGGCAACACCTGGCCCCAGGACTGGAGGAGATTTCATCCCACCCAGAGCTCTACGAAATCTCCAGAGCTCCAGATCCCAGCTACATTTAGGAAAACTTGGAAGAACCTGAAAAGCCAGGTTCTTCCTTATAACCTGAAAAGCCAGGTTCTTCCTTATAACCTGCTTTACTTTCTGGGCCCTCTCAGCCCCTTTGGCTTACACTGCCACTAATTTCATTTTCGGCCTGACAAATGTTGCTGCAGGAGGTGCGTTGCGGTGCCATTTATTCAGTCATTTAATGGATGATGGCACTGGAATGCGCGGTACTGCAATGCCCTGCGTTCCAGTGCAGTGCGATTGCAAACAATGTGCATACTGTTTTATTCTGAAGTAAACTTTGTCTGTAAAGCTGCATTTGTGTATTTTATTTAAAATAGATGATGGTATTATTTTTTTGTAATCCTATTCGATTAATCAAGGTTAATAATCTGCTAACCGATTATGAAAATAATCGTTAGCTGCAGCCCTAGTATAAATACATAAAAGGTCCATATAGTGAGTTTGGTGCCAAATATTTCACGTTAAGGTCACTGCAAAGGACATGGGGGCACTCTTTGCATCTAGAGGAAAAGAGGTTTATCCTTTTTTTAACCTTTACATATGGAAAGGATTCTTCACAGTAAGAACTGTGAAAATTTGGAATAGACTCCACTCAGGAGCTAGTTCTAGATGTATTCCTAAATGCACAGAATATTACTGAATATTGAGCTCTTATAGTTAAATTAAGCACCAGAGATTGTTGATCCAGGGAATATCCGATTGCCTTATGGGATCAGGAAGGAATTTATTTTTCCCCTGTTGGAGCAAATTGAACCATGCTTTATAGGGGTTTTTTTTTGCCTTCCTCTGGATCAACAGTGGGCAATCGTGGGCATAGTGTTCTTTTTTTTCTTTTTCATATCTCTATAGATTGAACTCGATAGACTTGTGTGTTTTTTCAACCTAACTATGTAACTATAGGTAACTGATGTTAAAGAATCACACAGCAAAAATGTAAAAAGTGCGTCAGTCATTAACGAACAGAAACTAAAAATAAGCTCAGTCATGAAGGGGTTAAAGCATCGCCTATGGCCAATTTTGGGTATGGTAGTTTTTCCAGCTAAGACCATCCAAAACGTGATATACAACAATATTGTGAAAAAGTGATATACAAATCAAATAATCCAGCTATCAATGTGTATAAGAGAAAACCAAATGTGATAACATTAATCCATGTTCACATTTGAGTCCAAAAATCAGTACACAGAAGTGTGTTCCCAGACTACAAGGTCCACCACTGAAGTGTATCCACCATGCTCACACGCTTCAGAGAGCTGCTCACCTCCAAAAGAGACCTTAGAAACAGGTCTCACAACGCTGATACCCTTTGGAGCTGGATGGGATTACCCAAATACACAACCACTTGTTGCCATTGTCCCACTTGTCCACCTTGTGGCTCTATGTGGATATTATTCTCCATATCCTGGTTACCATAGGTGACATAAAACATACACAATAGTGCACACTTTCTCACTCAAAGTAAAACTTTATTAAAAATCAACCACGTTAAAAGAACATGCACCGATCATGTACTGAAACAGAAATAAACTCAGTATAAAGTGGGAAAGAGCAGCTCCGCTGAAGCTTTATCTGCTCTCCTTTTCCTCAGGCCACAACTGCATCACTAAACTCCACCCTACACACATTACATCAAGAACAACTCAGTCAGGGCCATGCAGTAATGCACACAGGCTCTCCGTTAGTATATCAAAGAAGAATGTTAACAATAGTCAAGTTTGGTTGTGATAAATGTATTCGTATTTAGAGAGCAGTTTTAATGTGAGCATAAACCATTGTGATTTTTGAAATGTACATAGTATATGTATGAAACATTGCAGAATGTCATGTGTTGATCTGTGTTCTTAAGCCGCAGAAATTGACTTCACATGATGGACAAGAGAAACTTAAAGCCCAGAGTGCAGAAAGCAGTCTTGAAGATCAGAGTTCACAGAGCTCTACAGTGATAACAATAAACAGCGAGCAGAAGAGAGTTAATAAAAATCTGAGCTCAAGAGAGTCAGAGGAGTCAGGTAGGTAATGTTTTGTCTTAAAGCATTTATTTTTTCTGTGAGTATAAAGACCAATATTCAGCAGAAGACATAGGCAGTAAAATGTGTAACGATTACCCTCTCAGATCTCAGCGTATGCAGAGATTTTCCTGCTCTGGGACAACAATCAAAGCACTAGAGTGATCGTCACTGAGGCAGGTTATCTACACAGTTACCCTTTACACACACATACCGTACAGAGTAGCCACCACCACGTGTTTTAATGGAAGCATTCATCTCTTACAGCATCTGCTGTTGCAGTTCTAACCTTTAAAAGAACTGTCATTCGCTGCCCAGACAGGAATGTATCCAAGTTTACAATGTGGCAGCTCCCTACAGAGGCAAACATTCTTTTAATTTCTAATTAGAACATTTAGAGATTCAGCTTTAAGCAGGGGCGGACTGACAACACATGGGTCCCCCGGGCAATACGAGATTATGGGGCCCCCTTGTGCTCCACCCAGATACAAGCCCCACCCGCATGAACATTCTTGTGTTACAGAAATTATTTCTCCCATTATTTTCAAAATATTGGGCCTATTCAGTAAAAGGTGAATTGCAGGGGAATAGGTAGGATAATTAAAAAATCTAGACCAATATCGGCGACAGGGCCGTCTTTAACGCGGGGGAAAGGGGGCAGTTGCCCGGGGCCCAGTCATGGTTGTGGGGCCCAAAGCAGCTGCCTCTTGAGCCCGCAGAAACTTGCCGATCGGATCGCATAGTAAAATACGTTATGGCAGCAGCCGCAATGCCATAACATATTTTCCTATGCGATCTGCACCATCGCATACTACAGGTGTAGCTCCTCCCCCGCCCGTGTAGCGTGACATGTAAGTGTCACAAGGGCTTCACTGGAGGACGTGAGGCCGTGCGTACGGGTGCCTCACACACGCCCAGGGGAGTCAGACATCCGGAAAGACTGGGATTGACTGAGGCAGGTAAGAGCTGGCCAAAAGTTTATGCTTACTCACACAACTTGGGAATGCTCTATTTTATGGGTGGATGAACAGGAAATAAATAGTAAGTAAAAAACATTGGATTTCATAGTCATTTAAACCGTCTGAATTTTTGAAGTGGTACTGGAGACGGGAGCTGTATGTTATGTTAATCTCTGAATATTGAAAATGTGGATATCTAGTTCTCATATTACATTGGCTGGTTTATAACTGCAAGAAAAAGGAGAAAAAAAATATAGTTTTTTTCATACTGATAAAAAGTGAATGATAACTGGGCAATAAACAGGGTTTGTGAGTAGCTAGTATGTTGCGCTAAGCCTTGATATACAAATTATGTGACATAAATTCACCTCTAATGGGTGCCTTGTGAAATTAATTTAAATAAATAGTGGTTATAAAATAAATCAGCACCCATGCACAGCAGAGCGCAGACCAGAGCCAATACACGGCAGACCTCAGACCAGAATCAATGCACGGCAGACTGGTCACTTGGAATGACACATACACAACAACCACTCTGGGATTGGCCATCACACACATTCTGATCCCCATCAGACTGTGGTCCAGCGAGTAGGTGTAGCAGGCCACCCCACAGGAGGCTAGGCCCCTGATGTGGAGAGTCTCAGGCAGATGTGGAGGGTCTAACCAGGGGCAGATTTTCAGCTCACTATATGATATACAATAAAGGCTCCTTCCCCTTACAGGGATTGCCACCCCTCTCTTTAGCAAAGGCCCTTCCCCAAGTGTCCCATTCTCCTGGATACAGATCTGTCTTCAGGCCCTTCTCCCATACACAGAAACCCCTCTCAGATCTGGTTTCTATTTTCCCTCTGGGTGTCTTCCCCTCACCCTTCTCCTGGACACAATACCCCCTCTCTGGGTATCTGACCCTTTCATGGGAACTGTACCCCCTCCCTGGGCATATGAGCCTTCTTTTAGGCACAATATTCCCTCCCTAGGTATCTCACCATTCTCCAGGGCATAGCACCCTCACACCCTAGGCTTCTGACCCTTCTCCTGGGCCGGGCTCGTCTTTAATAGTGATTGGACCCTGGGCAAGCATTTTCTTGGGCCCTAAAAGACAATCAAACTCACAGTAATGTGCAGTGTGTATGAGTATATCACAAAAACTGAGGCTAGGTTCAGATATGGGCGATCCCGGGACCTTGCGATTGTGCAAAATTGCTCACAGCGATTGCCGTGAGGCCCCATCAATGGGGTTACATCCGCGCGACAATCACTAAAAAAAAGATACATGTACCTTTTTTTGCAACACACGACACACTGCTTTTTTAGCCGTGATCGTGTCCAATTGCACGGTCGGTATTTTGCGGTGGGAAACCTCACAATCTTCCTGGCGTGAAAATAATGGCACCGCCAGTGCGATCAGCTGTGGTGGGCTTTTCCGTGACCATGCGGATGGCCACACGGAATTGCCCACCACTACTGATCATGCTGATGGTGCCGTTATGCACGATTGCCGCACGGTCACGGATTGCCCGAGTGTGAACCTAGCCTGACAATAATGTGCAGTGTGTATGAGAATATCGCAAAGCTTAACAGCAACAAAACTCACAGTAATGTGCAGTGTTTGAGTGTATAGCAGAGTAGCAGTGCAATCGGACGTGTGGCAAAACATTGCCTGTGTTCCGGTCCACTGTGAGCGCAAAAAAATAGAGCATACAACGATTGCACTGCAGGTGGGGGCGTGGCTGCAGTGCCATTGACTTCAATGCACCGCCACGCCCCCACCTACCCCAGAACGCGGGGGGAAGTTTAGTGTGCGATTGCTATGCCTTCCAGCAGCTACCATGCTGTAACGTACCACAATTGGTGTGAATGAGCCCTAAAAGGTGTTTGAAATAAAAGTAAATATTATTTTAAAAATTATAGTTATTTACAAACCGAGAAAAATGAATTCATATTATTTAATATTACTAAACCAATTTTTTTAATTGCCTTCCAAAGCATTATTTATATTTATTATTTTTTAATACACACCCACAAAAAACAGAAACATTAAATGATATTCAGTGGCGTCAACTAGAAACTTCAGGGCCCCGTTGCAAGAAACCATAAAGGCCCCCCCCCACCACCATGGGAAGACACTATAAACAGGCACTGTGTGGTTAACAGGAAGGCTGCAGCGGTCCCCAGCAAGCGCGTGACCTCAGGCAGCTGCTTCAGTTAAAAAATTTAGTGCCAGTGTTCTGTCGAACGCCGACCCAGTATCTGCGCTTGCGCACAGACGGTATTAACGAGGAAACCGGAATTTATATACAAAGTATTAGTTTGTAATTGTTAAGTGTGACCGTTAATAATATGCCATCCATGGCAGTAAATAGTGGATGGCATATTATTAACGGTTACAATTAACGATTTAAACACTTTGTAAATAAATGCTGGTTTCCTCGATGATAATGGTCTGTGAGCAAGCGCAGATGCTGAGGCTGGCAAATTCAACTAGGTCAGGGTTCTCGACAGAACACCGGTATCTGCGCTTAGTATGGGGAGTACTCGTGAAAATACCCAGTATTGGCACTGGTGCACCCTACTTAATAATATAATGTATAGCTGGGACTTGTAGTCCTGCATAGTTGGTGCTATTCTGCATTGCTGTATAATCATTATACAGCAATGCAGAATAGCACCAGCTATGCAGGACTACAAG
>NW_017307892.1:130489-133236 GCF_000935625.1 Nanorana parkeri
CCCCTTCCATTCCCTTCCCATCCAGACTTCCGCCACTGAACTGAAGTTCCGCCAGTGAAGTGAATAATTAGTCCAGCAGTGGATACATTTTTATATTTAATTAATTATATACAATATGTTGTTCCTTTCACATTGAAAAATGAGATGCTTTGTAAATGTTTTTTCTCTTCCGTTCATTAAAGGACACAGGGAACAGATGGGAGATCATGTACTGCAGGTGGCGATATTACCCTACAGTACATGATCTCCGATTTGTTCCCTGTGTCCGTCAATGAACGAAGAGAAAGGGATTTTACCGTGAGTACAAAAATCCTATTTTTCTTGTTTAGTGATGTTTGGATTGTATTACTGGCAGATTCAGAGACAACCGGGTAATATGCAGGTATAATCAGGTGATTAGACACTAGCCAGAGCTGTGATGACTCTCATATAACCGCTCCCACTCCCAAGAATTCTCAGTCTTTATAGTGTATGGATGTCTTCTCTACTGAGGGAGATGCATGTAGCCCGATTTCCTCTGGCTGCATCCATCCACAGCAGCAACTTTCAGCATTCTGATCAATGCAATACAGCAACAGCTTTGGGATTTGTACCTGCATTTTTTCTACAAATTACGTATAAGATTACTGACCAAACTGATATAAAGCAGCATATTTTGCTGGATTTATTAGAGTGGTAGTGTTTTTTTACATTTTTCTGATCTGTACCTACACCCAGCTAGATGGAAAAGTGCCGCTTTAGGCATTGGATCCTGCACTAAGTGCCTGCAGTGGCATGTGGTACAATGTACTGTGTTAGTAGTGTGCTATACAGGTCCATGGCAGTGGTAGAACTCCCCCCCCCCCCCTTTTTTTTGGTTGTCTGATGCTCTTGGCGAGTGAGTCTCTGCCCCTATTCCCCTCATGGGTGCCCCTGGTCTCTGCTCACAATGCCGCTGTTGGCTCTTTAAAAATTCTGCACTCTACCTCTACTCTCCTCATACTCTTTATTTTTAAAACCACTAGATTTGTTATAGCGACCCCAGTCTACCCAGAGCGTGCATCGCTGGGTGCGCCTAAATGATCAACTGGGCACCATAGCTGGTGCATGTGCAGTTGTAGCCTCCCTTCTCCTTAACCTCATAATTCACATGGCTATGGCTACTGCCGTTATGCTGGAAGAGGATGATGGTAGACTCCCCATGGCTGATCCCAAATTGTCCGGACCTTCTGTCTCAAGGCCTGGTACTCTATCGTGCTTCTCAGCCACTGGCTTTGACAGCTTGGCTGTGGAAGCCCAGGTCTTGAGGGAAAAAGTTCCATCTGCCTCAGTTATTTCTACAGTCTTAAGGTGCCCACGCACCTTACAATTATCTGGAGATTTTTTTCTGCGATTTGCGTTTTCATCAGAAAATCTGCCAGTTGATGGGGAGTGTACAACCTCAATTACTGTACAACTGGCAGATTTTGGTCTTTCAAGCAGGCTAGAAAACGTTTTGTGGTTGTACAATAAAAATCTCAAGATGCAAATTGCACAACAAAAATCTGTCCTTTTGATCGATGGAAATCAGCCCGGTTGTGGTGCTGACTAGCGTTAATTGCAAACTACATTGGTCTGTGCATGATGGGCTAGTTGTAAGAAAATTGAATGAGGGTGAGATGTCTGGACAACAAAAGTTGTACAATGGTTGTAAGGTCTATGGCCACCTTTACAGGCCAGGAAGTCCACCTCTCACAAGGTGTACCTAGAGGTCTCACTTTGCAGGTGTTACCAAAGGAAGTTTAACCCTTGAACATACACAGTGGGACAGATTTTGGCTAATTTGGGATGGATCAACACTTGACCTTGAGTACGCTTAAAGGGCAAATATTAGCCTTATCCAATTTTTTCTCAACAGCTATTGGCCTCTCGATCGGCCGTTTGATCCTCTGCTGATGCCAGTGTAGTGCTCACCCCCGAATAAGCCGCTTGAATACACAGGTTGTACATCAGAAAGTTTCTCCACCCTACGAAAGGCAGCACATAATGCTTCAATGTAATCTAAAGCTTTCTGCACTATGTCCACAATCGTGAATGAACAGGAAGTGATGTAGAGCACTTCCGGTTCATAATTGGGGACACATTATCTGAATACTATGTCCTCAATTATTTACAAACATCTTAGTGATCAGTACTGATCACATTGTTTCTTTGTTCCTCACAGGGAAGGATTGGTAAATATTTCACTTTCCATTCTCTGCCGCTTTTCCCCCTCACCGCCCTCAATCCTGAATTCTCCCAGCTGTCACAGCTGATGATCTCTCCTCCCAGCTGGCTGCAGAAGTTTGTGTCCCCAATGATGCTTGCTGCCATTGCCAATACAGGCAGGGGAGAGCAGCGGGGATCACAGCATGCAGCATACTCCCAGTGGGGAGGAGAGAGCTGCAAATGACAGCTGAATAGCCCTCAGGCACTCAACTGACTTGAGGAAGTGAAGGTGAAGTATCTTTGTAACACTTTAAGAAGTGCTCAAGAGCTATTCTATGATGTGCAATAGTTTGGAGGATCTTTACTGTTGCAAATGCTGGACGCAAATACCACAGATTTGAAATACAGGTGAAACTCGAATAATTAGAATATCGTGCAAAAGTTCATTTATTTCACTAATGCAACTTAAAAGGTGAAACTAATATATGAGAGAGACTCATTACATGCAAAGCAAGATAGTTCAAGCCGTGATTTGTCATAATTGTGATGATTATGGCTTACAGCTCATGAAAACCCCAAGA
>NW_017307892.1:133406-213151 GCF_000935625.1 Nanorana parkeri
GCTTCCATGCCACGCCGCATTGAGGCAGTAATTGCTGCAAAAGGGGCCCAAACCAAGTACTGAGTACATATGCATGCTTATACTTTTCAGAGGTCCGATATTGTTCTATGTACAATCCTTGTTTTATTGATTGCATGTAATATTCTAATTTTCTGAGATTGTGGATTTGGGGTTTTCATGAGCTGTAAGCCATAATCATCACAATTATGACAAATCACGGCTTGAACCATCTTGCTTTGCATGTAAGAGAAAAAAATGTGTTGAGAGCGCTACTACTGTACTAAGCATACAGGGGAACTCAAATTTGAGAAGTCATCTGCGGGAGGAAATCCAGTGGGGCCCCTGGAAAAATGCAGACCTGAAGAGCCCAGTGGTCTGGTGGGTTGGATGCCTGTGAAGACGTGGGCTGCAGAAGGACAGCTGTCTCTTGCAAGGACTCAGCTGGCCAGGCTGAGTCGTTGCGGCCGTGGGCACTGTGTGTCCGAGGTGCTGTCTGCCGTCGGCTATATGTCAGTTGGCTCGGGAGGCAAGGCGGTGGTTCGGACTGGAACGAACGCCAACGGGAGTGGTAGGAGGGTCAATGAGCGCTGGAGGGCAGTGTATGCAGGGTCGGTAGCTACGCGTTTCGAGGTGGGGGGCCTCTTTGTCAAGCTATGATCAAACTGGGTGAACGGAATTGCAGGAAAGCGCTTGGGCTTAAAACTGACAGCTGGGCGGAGTTAGCACCTATGGTGCTTTCCTGATAGGTGGAATCGTGGAGGGAGGAGTGTGTTGGTATACGCCCCCTCGATTTAAAAAGCAGCACTTGCGTTACTCAGGGACACATAAAGAACACATCTATTGTTAATATTAGTGACCTGTGCACTGTGCAGAATTAGCAGGGGTACCTAAAAGTTTAATATGTGTGTTGAGAGTTCAACAGCAAGAATATATGTATAAAAAATGTGTATAAAAAAACGAAAACAAACATAATAAGGAATTTATTCGAGACTAAACATTTTTTTTGTTTTTGTACATCTTTCTCAGAATTAAAAGACTCTTTGGATGAATAAAAATATCTAATGTTGATGTAACATCAAATACTGAGTGCAATTGAAAATCTCTCCCATCTAGTGGGATCTGGTGGCAGGGGGTTAAAAATAATTAGATTGGAGGTATGACATAATCTAGAGGTCAAATGTGAGTTCCCCTGTATGCTTAGTACAGTAGTAGCGCTCTCACATTTTTTTCTCATTTGTTTATCACAGGGCTCCTCTCTGTTTTGTATAGAGCTTGCACACTGTAATCCCTGCCAGGGCAGCCATCAGAAATTTTGGGGCCCCTTACACAGCTTTAGGCCTGGGCCCCCCCCATTGCCACATGGTCACGGGTCGCCCACTCCGCTCACAAACAATGCCCCGTGCATGTGTTTATTCAAATGCAGATGGTGGGGGCAGGGGTTTGGTTTAAACTTTAATTATTTTTTTTACTTTATTTTTTTTACTTATCTCCTTTTTATTTTTAAAATTTTGATGCATTTACATTTTTAATTGTTATTTATTTTTTTGACAATTTTTTTTCACTTGACTTCACTGATATTACACAGGAGCCCCTGTGTGATAGCATTTGGAGGTGACAGGTTCTCTTTATTGACCCCGTCACCTCCAACACAGGAGTTCTAGCACAGCACTGTGCTTGTTCTCCTGTGACAGGAGTCTGTGAGTACAGCATTCGTGTGTCACTGCTCACACGGAGCAGAGCAAAAAACGGACGTTCTCCACTCTGCTCCCCGCTCTCCATTCTGATCTAGTTTGCCGTGATCCCGGGTCCTCCAGAAAAGCGGGGGACCCCAAAGAGCACGGCAGAAAGGGATCCAGTGTGCAGGGAGCAATATTAGAGGAAGCGGCTGTGGACACGGCCACCAGAGAGAGGGGAGGGGGAGGAGAGGGAGAATCAGGCTGGCTACAAGTGATTTTGGATGGCTGTACTGCCGCTCAAGATCACCTGTACAAAATGGCTCCCACATTACATTTAGCCTTGCTGCCTGCCAGAAACTGGATTAAGGGCCGATTCACAACATAAAGGCTGTGTTCCAAGGCGTCCAACCTCTGGAAAGCAAGCTTGGCTGGCTCCCTGCATTCAGGAGTGGGAGGGGGCATGACGGTGCATTGAATGGCACTGCAGCCACGCCCCTTGCCCGCAGTACAATCGGCCGCACCCGGAATGCCGGCACATTAGTGCTTGCGTTCCAGTCCAGTGCAATCTGCAAAAATAGTGCTTGCAGTATTTTTGCAGATCGCACTGGACCGGAACGCACTGCGGACTCCCACCCCTGAATGCAGGGAGCAGGCCAGCTTGCATTCCAGTGGCCGAACACTCTGGAACGCAGCCTTTGTGGTGTGAACTGGCCCTCAATGTAGAAAAAAAAAACTACTCGCCCGGTGCCCTGGACTGCCTGTCCCGAGCGATAGGAATTCCACACCCCTGCATTACATTGTAATATTCCCTATTATAATCCAGTTCGCTAATGTAAAGAAATTTCAGCACACAGGTTCTGGGCCTCTCGCTCTCCCCCCTCCCCCTCTTCTCAGTGCTTTCTATTTATGTTCTTAAGCTGCCCATACACCTGACGATTATTGTACGATAATCGCGGGTGATCCTGCGATCGTACGATAATCGAAAGGTGTATGGGCAGCATTTACTGTACGGTCGCGCGATTTTCGTATAACGAGCACGTTGGATAACCCGCCGAAAATCGTATGCCGCACGACCCGAGGTACGCAAGCGCACACTGCCCGCTCACCATTGCAATTATCTGCAAGCCCTCCCCTCAGCGGGACGGGCTTCCGATGATCGCAAGTACGATCCATGATGGGCAGGTTGAACAAAATGTAATCACCATACAACCATCGCAGTAGGAAAATTTAAAAACAAGCAGCAATGCCTGTTAACATACAAGCAATCCGCTGGCTATAGAGCTGGCGGATCGCTTGTATGGGGTGCCGATCATGTGTGTCCCCTCCCTCCCACTGTCACGCTGGTCCTGGGGCCATGCTGTCCCCGGTGCGAGCCTGGGACAGCATAGTGGCTCTGTGACAGGGGATTAGAGGGAGATCTCCCTCCGGTCCTCTCTCCGCTGTCAGAATGCGGAAGTGATGTATATTTCATCACTTACGCATTCTCGTGTCACTCTCCAGCATCAGAAGCTGGAGAGAAGCCAATGAAGCAGATCTCTATTTCATCAGCTTCTCTGGGTGTCCCTAGGTGACATTAGGGGTCTTGGAGACCCCTGATGTCTCCATAAAGAGGACCTGTCACATATCTTTGTTATCACGTATAGGGTTTTCTTAGCCCCCCTATGTGATAGCAATAAAGTTAAGTGAAAACAAATTAGAAAATAAAATTAGAGTTTCCCCAAAAAATATTTAAAAAGTCACACATAAAAAATTATTTCAAAATACAAACTTTTTTAAAAGTCCCCACCCATACATATACGCATGCAAACATGCGTTGGGTGCTCATCTTTGCGAAATCGACGATTGCACCCATGTTGGTGGGTGCGCGCAATTTGAAAGCTTGACATGTTTGATGTCTATTTACCCGACGTGACCTCGTCTTTTATATTTTACTAAACCCCCCATGGTGATTAAATACCACCAAAAGAAAGCTCTATCTCTCCCCAAAAAATGATATAAAATTAATTTCAGTACAGCGTTGCATGACGGAATAAACATCAGTCAAAGTACCGCAGCGCTGAACACTGAAAAATGGCCGGGACAGGAAGGGAGTGTAAACACCGCAGTTAGCAAGTGGGTAAACGTGATTTAATGGGTATGGAATGTGCTGTGACATCATGATGGGCAAACGGTCATATTGTGTTTTTATTTTTTTTTATGTTGTAGGGTGTGTAATAAAGTTAGGGTTAGAAGGTAAAAGTGAAGAATTTTTTTTTATTCCTGAATAAAATGTTTTAATATAGTTGTATAAAATAGGACTGGTAATGATTAAAAATTTCCTGTTCGATTAATCGACATTTTTTTTAATCAATTAATTTCGATTAATTATAACGCACATACAGATCCAACTACATTGGCCTATACACATACAGCACAGCAATGAAGTAATAAAATGAACTAGGATCACACTAATCCAGCACGTTATTAATCTCACGCGCCCCACTCAATATGGCCGCCGCTTGAGTGGGGCAACTCAGAATAATAACGTGCTGCATTAGTGTGATCCTAGTTCATTTAATTACTTAATTGCTGTACTGTATGTGTATAGGCCAATGCCAGGGATCCCAACCTGAAATAAGGAATTTCAGGGAGAAAACGTACGCCCCGAGTTAACAGTGTGATTGAGGCTGTAGAGAAATAAAACGCTGTGGCTAGCTAGCATGACATTTCGGTGTTTGCGCCTAAAAAGTTTGTCAAATACATTCATAAACTCCACCCCCTGAATCTTGTAGTGCAGTAAGTCCCAATATATAAGAACATCAGTCTTCAGCTGCAAGTGATCTTTACATTATTAAATTTCCATGTGACTTCACAACTTGACCTAAAACTGAAACGGCACAGATTGTGCAATATAGCACTATGAGACTGAACATTGGGATAAACAAGACAAAATGTCACAGTTCAGCTGCAGACTTGTAGCTGAGCTGTTACTTGTAGTCCTACAAGTATATACATATCTCTTACCCCGGGTTCTGCAGGCATGAAGGGCTGTGTTGGTGCTTGTAGTTCTCCAGGCATGTGCTCTAAACCTGACTCACACTTTGCACCTGTCTGCAAGCTTTAGGCGTCAGCCGACCTCTCCTGCTGTTTCTAAAGGTGGCCATACACTTTACAACCATCGCAAGACCTTAGTCTTGCGATGGTTGTAAAGTAATTTAAAAAAAACGTACGATCTGCCCATCTTGGACAAGCAGATCGTACTTGCGATCATCGCCCTCAGGGGCGGGCTTCCGATGACCGCAATGCTGAACGGGCAGTGTGCGCGTGCGCACATCGGCCCGTTCGGCATTTGGCTCCCGAGCATCATTCAAACCAGCCGAAAATCGCAAGATTTTCGGCTGGTTTTCTAGCATGCTCCTTAGACAAAAGACATGCGACTGTACAGTAGAAATAAAAGACAAAGAGCGCCTCCATCGCTCTTTGTCTTTTGTTTCTTTCAGAGTTGAGGCTCCCCTAGCCTATAGCCTATCTGAGAGCTTGCCCCATCTGCGGTTCTGCTTGAGATCATTGCAGACATTCTCCGGTTTTGGATACAAGCCGTTGGCGCTTTTGTTATATACTGTTTGGTACAGTAGAAATGGTCGCACGTCTTCATTCACACTGCACGATTCTCGTACGATCGCGGGATTTCCCGCATGAGAATCGTGCAGTGTATGGGCACCTTTATGCAGCTTCTCGGCCAATCAGTGCAGTCCGCTTGTGGCCAATCCTGTGGATCCTCCCTGTTAGCGAATGTCACACGGCCCGAGCAACGCTTTCCCAAGCCAGTTGCCGAGTCAGTCATTTGTGAGTTACCCTGAATTCATGGAAGTTTTCCCGTGTACCAAACCTTTGGCTTCTCCTTGGAATTCCCTGTTTACAGTCTGCCCTGTGCTTTGCTTTTGTCCTTGGAAATCCCTGACTACCGTCTACTCTGTGCTGCATTTCGTCCCTGGAAGTCTTCAGCCTGTCCCTAACCTTTGACCTGTACCCTGTACCTGTTAGGTGAGTTGGGTGGACCTAGGGATTGTGACCTAGGGTCAGCACGCAGCCAAGCCCATCTCCACCATCAGGAGCTCTGGCGAATACCAATTTTTTAATAAAATATAAAAGATGCGGTCACGTCGGGTAAAAAGACACCAAACATGTCAAGCCTTAATATTGCGCACGCGCGCGAAACCTATTTCTACGGGCGGACGGCAACTGGTTAAACAAAATAACACAGCTATTGCAATTAACAACTGATGCATGGGTCCTTGAAGCTATACAAGGTAACAAATACCACCCCATGATCTGCGGCTTCAGATAACTAAAGATGGGCCCCGAGCTGCAACACCAACGCCTCAGGGACAAATGTCCAAAACGAAGTGGTCAAACCAATTGACCACCAGGTAAAGGACACAACACCTAGGATTGGTCTCCAACTGTTATTCCAATAAACCAGGCATCCAGACCACCTTCATGGACCCCAAACCGACATAGCGACACAAGCATAAACCTATGCTTGAGAGCCCCTCAACAACCGCAATGCTCGCTAAACACCATCTTGGAGCCCCAAGAACCACATATCAAATCCCACAGCATTATGGTGTACCCCATCCCCCCAAAGGAATTGCCAAGTATCCGCCTCCAGTTCCCGATGCTGGACCACCACACCACCATTACAAGCAACAAAATGGCCCACTACTTCATTGCTCTTTATGCGTGCCTTATTCAGTCTATCTACAGAGCCGGCCAAGTGCCAGGCAGTGCGGGCAAACAATGGCCATGCCTGAAAAAAACAACAAAAGCCTCAAAAAATCAAACTTAATGTCCCGGATAAGTTTTTAGCTCGAACACAGGCCCATGTAATTTCCAGCATGCAAAACCAAAATGACCCGATGCCTGTCCAGCCTGGCAAAACGTGTAACCTCCAGGAAAACTCGGCTCCACAACAGACATGGGACACTGATCCAACAGACAATTACCTCACTCCTTAGGATGCCCATTTGTCGACCATTGGGCCTGACCTCCGACGAACTCCCCAGAAAACAACAACACAAGAAAAATAAAAGACTCTACCAACAGGACTGAACCCCCCCCCCCCCAAAAAAAACCAAACACACCCCGAACACATGACAGGTGAAAGCAGGAATCGAAAGATGACCAAACACAAAAATCAGACATACAGGGAAGAAATTGCCCCCTTCCACACCCAACAACAATAAAAACCGGTGCGGATGAACATAAAGTCAGATTCCCATCTACCAATCCGCCGAACCGTGCACTCATCCAAACCCCACCGCGCAGCATCAGTGGCTGCACTGTTACTGAAAGAATGGGAAGAGTAGTCTGCTGCATTAACACCCAAACTCGAAAGGTACTTCCAAAAATTAGAGACAAACTGAAGCTTAGATAACACCCCACCATCAATGTGGAAAAATAGGGCCGTCCCCCTCTAGACGTCCAACGCCCATATCGGTCACACAGATGAATCCACACCACGAAACAGTTCCAAATCCAAGCCTCTAGCCCTCTGACTAGTTTTGGTTTGTCTAATCCAAATGGTAACGGAAAAATCAGAAAGTGAAATGTCACACTGCTGCACCCCACCGTGTTTTTGAGGGGCTGACCAACTCACAGACACGCATGGCCCCAAAAACGCAATAAAAAATGCAGCAAGAAAAAGCAGCACCTCATATGAGGACGCACAAATCCACCGCAATTGGCGTTGGAATAATCCCCATCCGAAGTAGCCCGACCCACTGAATCCAGAACAACCCACTATTCCTGCCAAATCTTGAAGTATGCCGTCCACGTGGCAACACTCGCCATTCTCCTGATAAAGCCAGCGAGGACTCCAGCACAATCCTCCATGCCCAAACACATAAATCATCCCGCAGATCCTGGATCAAACGGATGAAATGTCCAGCAGCCGCAACACCCGACGTTGCGGCCGGCATCCTCCGGCAGAAAACCCTCCCCATAGGCATAACACGGCACGCAAAATTCTTCTTACCCAACAATGACTATCTTTGCCGCAGCCGCATCTTTCAACGTGTAGAAGCAGCACCCACCGTCATCTTGAGGCCCTCAAATTCATCCAGAGGCAGCGACACTCCATCGTTGCCGTATCGATGACGATCCCTAAAATGCACAGTTCCTTAGTCGGGCCCTCTGTCTTATTTGCCACCATTGGGACCCCAAAAGCTCTGCCACATGATGCAATGTGGCCAACAAAAGCTCATACACCCTGGACCCAGGAGAACCAATACAGAGGAAATCATCCAAGTAATGGCACACCTGCCACATCCTGAACCACCCATTCAAGAAAGGAACTGAACATTTAAAAAAAGGCTCAAGAAAGAGAGCATCCCATGGGCAGGCAGCTAACCACAAAAAAGTCCCCCTGCCACCGGCATCCCAACAGATAAAAACTCTGGGGATGAATAGGAAGAAGACAGAACGCCACCTTGATGTCAGCCGCCTTGTCCATAACGTTGAACCCATGAAATGGCCGCATTGATCGAGGTGTAGGTCACAGCGTAACACTGGCATCATTGACCGACCACCTCTGGGAAATGAGAGGTGATGAATTTTCTGATTCCTTTTTGGGAACCACGCCCAACGGCAAGACCACAAGGGAATCGGACAAGGAAAAGGGCCACCCATGCGCCCCAACTCGATCTCCTTGCACAATTTGTCGGAAACCACCTCAGGGTAGAAAAGAGCTGAATGCAGATTCCCGGAGAATGGAGGAGGAGAAGACAAAGAACAAGGGATGCGAAAACCCTCCCCTGGCAACCATGCAGCTTCCCTATCTGGACATCTGGATACCCAACAACTGACCAACCAACCCTCGGCGCCTCCAAACTTGACGCTCACGCCACAGAAGCCAAGAAAGAAGCAAAAACAGCCCCAGAAGCACACTTACCAGGCTGATGAGGAACAGGCAACCCCCCAGGCTCATAATCAGGTGCCACCACTGGACCCATTTCCTCCGGGTCAACCTTGCCGCACTCGGAAGCCGATCGCTTCCACTTACATTTGCAGTCTTTACTCCACGCCGGTATGGATGCCCTAATGCCCACCACAGCATTCTCCACGGCCTGCTCTACAGGCCCTAGCCGCCGAGATCCCAATGGCCTGGCCCACTCCTTGAGGACATCAGCAGGCTGTCCAGAGCACTGGACACCCGAACAGGCAGCAGACAAGCCAGCCCTCCCAAGACCCAGAGGCCCGATTAGGCTCCAAAGATTCAGAGCGAGCCCGACCGACTGCCCCGGACACAGCAGATCCACGCTCCAGGGAAGGGCCGTCAGTCGCACCCAGAGACAGGCCGGTGGCTGCCGAAGAACTGCTCCCACATCGAGCCACCACGCTGGCCAGAGCAGCTGCCTTGCAGGAGGCAGAACGGGCCAGATGCACAGAACGAGAGGGAGGGGGAACAGCAGGGTTCAAAGAATGTCACCAGCACACCGGAGATAGAGAGAAAAATCCATTTAATGACACAACATTGTCATTAAAAAGTCCAAGTATCCCATGGCACTCCTGACCGGAAAATGCCCATGCAGCAGGGCGGGTGCAGCAGCCACAACTGATGCCTCTGTCCAAAACGTACAAAGTAATAAAGTCACCGGCACTCCAGGTATTCAAGTCAATAGGTTTCACTTGGGTCAATACACTTATTGTCTTGAACATTGTCATTAAGGTGCAAGAGCTTTTGGGGCCACACAGGGTCCCCTTCATCCAGCTCAAAATGACTTGTCATTTCAAGCACCCACCTGGCTGTTTCAGGCTCATTTATACTGGTAAGGAGTGCAGCAGGACGCATCTTTTTTGGGGGGGGGGGAACAGCAGGGAGCACATGGCCCCCCTCCTGCTGGCTTCACCTCGGACGGGGATTCCTTCCTGGCTGACCGCCAGCTGAAGCATGCGTGTGCTTCACTGGTGGTCCTGGAGGGTCCCTGCTGGGGCTCCTAGAGCGGCGCTGAGCACAAACCACCACCTTCGGGCTGAGGCACTCCAGCGGCCTGGAGTGCCGAGCACGTCAAGGTGGATCCACATCCAAGACTGGGATAGCATTGACCCCCCAGCCAGCACCGACTCCATCCGTGACTGCACCCAGGCAGCACCCCGAGCCGCTTCAGCCTCCTGCACTCAGGCCAGGAGCTCCCACATATTACTCTTAAACTCATTGGACAAAAACGCATGTCTGACTGAAACTTCTTCACTGGAAAACTCCCTCCACCTCCGTATGGATCACCTTCTAAGAAGTCCCATCTTGCTAAACTTTTAACCAATTGGTAAGCAACCCCTCTTTCTACCCCCTTTCTTTTCAAGTTGTTGTTGATAGAACAGCCTTTTTCTTCTTTATAATAGTGTGACAACGCCATGGTGGTGGCTTATATATATTAAGACAGCACTAGAAGTTTGTTACAGCATGAGAGGTAGAACTCATCTGGTGGGTGGAATGTGAGGTCTCAGCTTTCTCTGTGATCCTCATCCCAGGAGTGTAGAGCTGGTAGGCTGACTTTGTGAATCAACAAATGCATTGACTCGGGGGACTGGTCCCTACATCAGGAGTTACTTTTAATCAGATCACTTAACGCTGGAGCACATGTGTATGATGCTGTCCTATTACAATTACAAGATTTCTAGGTTCATAGCCTCAGAGTCCAGAAAATACTCCGGTCACACAATGAATGCAGTATTCCGGGTGCATGTTTTTCCACCACTAAAGCTTCTCCTGCACCACATACATGAGATTCCATAAGAATATTTACTATTCTAATAATTTCAGCCTGGCCAAAAAGATTCTGGTACTCCGACCTGGTCCCTCTGATCAGTGGCGTAACCAGAGTTATGGGCGCCCGGGGCAGAAGATTTTTTTTCCGAGCTTACAGCTCAACCAGATCTCCTGTTTCAAGGCTGGACTTTATATACTGGCTTTAAGCTGTTGAAGGTTTTGAAAATGCATATTCTCTCTGAGGCATTTATTGCCACTGTGCTTGGGGCTCATAAAACTTTACAGATTGAACTTGCCAGACAGATAAGTATTTAGCATTTACAGGGTGGCACAAACTTGGGCAATCCACTCTAAGCACAAGAAAAAAAGATGATATGTAATGCAGTAGTTTCCTTCTAATAATAACTCTAGATGTAAATTGTTTTGACAAGAGGTTTTTGCTGAAAGTAACCTCTACTTATCTCTTTTTTTCATCATATGCATATTGCATTGTCCAGATTTGCAACAGGTTTACTACTAAGATGCCAGTGAAGAGAAAGTGACTGCTAGTGGTAATGATTTAGTTAGTGTGAGGGGACCAACCCCTCAGGCACATCTGCAGCTCTGGATTACCTGTACCTGCTGCAGGAAATGGTGCCAATGAGGGACCTAGAAAGCAGGCGTAGGTGAGTAAAACTTACTTTACAAGGTAATTACAACCCCATTTCCACAAAAGTTGTGTTAAAGCTACATAAACACAGAATGCAATGATTTGCGAATCTCAAACCCATATTTTTATTAATTATAAAAAATAGAAAACATATCAAATGTTTAAACTAAAAAGAAGTACCTCTTCTTTTTTTTTAAATGGTTCCTTTTCTCAGTTTAAACATGTGATATGCTTTCTATTTTCTATTGTGAATAAACCATAGGTTTATGAGATTTGCAGATCATTGCATTCTGTTTTTATGTAGATTTTTTTGGAATTGGAGTTGTAAGAAAAAGTGCAGCTAAATACCCTAGGAGGTGGGAAGAGGGTTAATTTTTACCTACAGATGGGCTTTAAGTCACTTTAAACTGCAGTTTTTTCTGGATGTGTGACTGGTTACTAAAGTATTTGCATGACAGCTTGTTTGTCTCTATTGCTTAAGCAGATTCTTCTGAGTTGCCAGTTGGCACAGAACATAACATTGACCTCAGACTGGAAAAGGCCATAAAGAGAATGAAGGCTCTGGATGAAATTCTGCTTAGAAGGACTGCAAAAGAAAGGGAGGTCGTAGCTCAGAGCAATGCAATCAGAAAGCAATTGTGGAAAGAACTACAGGTACTAAAATTGCATTTGAAATCTTAAATGCAAACTCCAGATTTGCAAAAAAAAAACAAAAAACTCCATGCCAATTATATACTGTAAATATATTGCATCAGATTTAGAACATTTCATTGCAGATTGATTCCTGTTTTCTTTTGAAAAGATAGGGAGACTGCAGGCTGCTGCAATAACTTTTGGAAACTCACTGCTGCTCGGGAGACTTTTCCTGCTGTAAGCGCTTGATTTGTCTCAGTGCTCCAATAAATGAATTGGAAAATTAACATCAAACTTGAAAGGGTTGCTGTTGCAAACATGCTGTAAGGACAGACCTGGGAAAACCTGAAATGTTACAGTACATCAAGCTTTGTGCAGATATCAAGGATAAATTCTGAGCAAATAGTACAAGAAGGAATTAAATTTTTTGGGAATGACCTGTGCAAGGAAATTATGTATGATTTGTTTTGGTAGTTTTAGAATATCATGGCTTGCTGAATATTGAATTTCAGTATAAAACTGCTTGTGTAGCCATTGTATACATTTATAAAATGCCAAAGAATTAGTAATCCTACACGTTACTTGCACATAAAAAACTAGTAATATTTCTACACAATTGGAAGACAGGCAGCAAGAGAACACACACCGAAACACACTCACAATGAATAAACTGGGTTTGGCAAATGAGACTTATTACTAGTGGACAGCAGAGGGCAAAGAACATGACCTGGTGTTATCAGTTTTAGACCTAACCTGGCCCTCACCAGTACCCCCTGATGGCGTGTTTAGAGCTGGGCTACAGTTTTTCCAAGGCTACCCCTCGTTAGGGTAATATTATAGAAACCTGCAGAAAACGTGGAGCTTGGGAAATGCAGACGCTACGCTTGATACCAGAGAATCAGGAAGAGGTGCCGGCCAGAATCTCAATGGGATAAGAAGCCAGATATATCAACCTTTCAAACAGAGAGGCAGGGCCAGGATCTGAAAGCAAAGAGAGCAGAAGTCACAAATGGTTGCAAGGACAACAGGAAGAATCTAAAGTCAGGAACTTGAGCCTAGTCACAACTAAGATTTAGAGAAGCACTGATTTATAGAGGCGCAGAAATGCAGCACATTCAGGAAGACCATCTAGCAACTTTTGCACAATGTTTTGGTTCATCAAATTAAAGTTATGCATGTGCTGGTATGAGATAAGGGCATGGTCAATGCAGAGGAAGGAGGGACATCTTCCTCGGGTGTTGTGGTAGGGCAAGGCTGGACAGAGGCCTCTCCTGACTGCATTGCCGCGGCCATCTCTTGGGCGCTGCAGCATGGCAGCAACACAGTAGTGTTAAAGGGCTAACATAGCGTGCCCCATTCTTTTTCTCTGTGGACAACTGTTCCTCCTAACCAGGACCCTAGTTTGAGCACGACCAATAGCAGTTCTCTTGGAATAAGGGCCACCAAAGCTCCCCACCAGCGATATGGTTTCTGTGAAGATTGCTTGCAGTGCTAAAATCTTCACCTGGTCTTCTTTGGCCATCTTGATTAGCTGGTTCAGGATGATGTAACACCCGTGCATGCACAGCTCAGTATACATTTAGGAAACGTTTGTGAGCAGGCTGGTAAAAAAAATCTCATTTTTTTTTGTGGGGCCAGTAAAACTTTACTTTAGATGCTCACAGACTTCTTACTGATGTCTAGCCATCTGCTTAGTTACCATTTTGACTTGAGTCATGCTTTGAATAATGTGCACTGGTGGAGGTTGCAAGCACTGCTTATCACACGCATCTGTCAGTGTAACCACCCTGTATTTCTTTTCATTCATTTCTGAAGGGAGGGCAAAGATGGAATGGGGCATGTCTCTTTAAATGACTGCTGCACCACTCAGATGAGACTGCATATATAGAACAAGGTAAGCCAGGGCATTTCCCCTGCAAAGTGACCAGTGTGATTACTCTGGTCACTGATGGGTTAATATTGGGCATTAGCAGGGATAGCTGCCACTTTGAATTTGGCGCCATTTTTTTTTTCTGCTGGGGCACTTGCTGAACTGTCCACATGCTTTCACTCTGCACAATACAGTAGAGGGAGGAAATATTCTGCACCATATGCACTGGGTCATCATTCTGTCTGCAATTGCTTGGACACTGGACACTCTCTGACTTTCGCAGTCATGAGTACTTTGTTGGTTTACTCTCATCACTTGAGTGATCATAGATGCAGGGATGTATAGGCAGCGGGCTCTGTGGTTCTACAGCCTGGCAATGGTTCTGGGGAAGGCTGTGTCACTTCTGGTGACATGTTTCTTCCATTACTATACTTTACACCTTTTCCCCATTGCTAACCCACCTCAGGATCCTCCCCAACACCCTCAATGGTGCTCTGCTCCACCTTGCTATCTAGGAGAGGAGTTTGCTTTAGTAATGGCTGAATTTATGGGGAAAATGTCGGACCTATTGGAGTCTTCAGACTACAGGAATCGCAAGCAAGGTCCTCCCCCTTTGACATTCCACTGTTTGCATTTAACTACCCGTTGGCAAGGATCTACAACTCCCTTGAGAGATGATCTAACATTTGGTATACTTGGATTCTTCCTGCCCTCACCATCTGATTTGCTTATAAGCCCTGTGACTGGATCATACTCCCCTTAATCTTTTCTTGTTCCTCTTCCATCTACTCTCATCTTAAAATATGTCTCTTGCTCTGTCCTTTTCTTGATGTTTTAAGGTGCCCACACACCTTGCGATAATCGTACGATAATCGCAAGAAATACTGCGATCGTACGATTATCGCAACGTGTGTGGAAGGTGTGCAACCGTTTCTACTGTACGGTCGCACGACTTTTATCTTGGGAACATGTTCGAAAACCCGCCGAGAATCGTACGATTGTCGGCAGGTGTGTGGCATGTTCGTAAGATAAATGCCGCACGGGCTGGTGTGCGCAAGCGCACACTGCCTGTTCAGCATTGCGGTCATCGGAAGCCCGCCCCTCGGCGGGGCGGACTTGCGATTATCGCAAGTACGATCTGCCTGTCCAAGATGGGCAGATCGTACGTTTTTTTTTATTACCTTACAACCATCGCAAGACAAAAGTCTTGCGATGGTTGTAAGGTCTGTGGCCAGCTTTACAATGATCTGAAGATTTTCTGGAAAAAGTGCAACAGATGGAAAAAGTGCAACAGATTGGCCCAGGTGGAGATGACTCCATCCCCACAGTTAAGTGTAGATGGAGGAATCTGTTGCACCTTTTCCATCTGACCACAGAAAATTGTAAGGTGTATGGCCAGCTTTATATGCATCTGGTCTAAAGTGCAGCTAGCTAACAATACTGCATGCTAACATGTTAGTAACTTGAGACACCTGTAAGCTATTACTTCACTACCTAGAACATCATAAATACAAATACTTATCTTAATTAAACTTAAAAGCTTTTTTTTACCCTGCCTTATTAATGTACATTTGTACCCTTAAACATTACTTTAAAGTTTACTCTATCAAAGGGCACTAATACATTTTTAAAGTAATACATACTTGTTACTAATTTTACTGAATTGTAAATGTATCTACTGTGACTATGTGCTATAATTTCCTGCCTACAACATATGCCATACTGAATAAAAATAAGGCCTCATAAGTAATAAGTGTTAAAATTAAGAGACTGGTAGCTGGGCCACCCACATAACCTGGTCAAATTCAAGGTGCCCATACACTGTACGATTATCGTACGCGAATCGCGGGAAATCGCACGATCGTACGAGAATCGCAAAGTGTATGGAAGGCGTGCGACCGTTTCTACTGTAAGGTCGCACGTCTTTTGTCGAACAAGCAGGCTGGAAAATCCGCCGGGAATCTTCCGATTCTCGGCGAGTTAGTGGCCTGATTGTTCGGCAACTGCCGAACGGGACGGTGTGCGCACACTTACTCGTTTGCAGTCATCGGAAGCCCGCCCCTCATTGCAGTCATCGCAAGCCCGCACCTCAGAGGTGTGGGCTTGCGATGATCGCAAGTACGATCTGCCTGTCCAAGATGGGCAGAGTGTACGTTTTTTTAAGTACTCTCAAACCCTCGCAAGACAAAAGTCTTGCGAGGGTTGTAAAGTGTATGGCCACCTTTAGTCCAAAATAGCTATGTGAAGATGTTCTGTGGATCCAATCACCTGGAGAGGGTTTAGTTAAAGTTGCTTTTTTTAACCCTTATGTAAGCTGGAAAGAGCCTTAGTTTACAAGATCTGGATATAGGACAGTGGCTGTTTCTTCTATGGAAAATCTTCAGAGACACTATATATATATATCTGACTTTCATTCAACTTTAAATATAGTTTTTACCTCTGTGCACCTCCACCCCCTGATTGCTAGCAAGCAGTAGATATATGCAAAAACATTAAAATAAACCAAAACTTTTCAAACAGGTTAAAACTTACCCGTGTCTTCGCTGCACGCTCCCGTCCGAACATCTGAAGAGTCTCAGGCGGCCGCAAAGGATCTTGGGGCGGGCGCGTGCGCAGTTCAGATCTTCGGCCGGGAGATAAGCAGAGACACAAGGTAAGTCTATGGAGCAGCCTGAACCCGCACAGACTCTGTGGCATAGGAAGTGCCAGCTAGCACAGAGGAGTCCGCGCTGGATCTGAGACTGGCACCAGAGCTGGAGGGACAGCTGAAAACTACAGTAAAGAAGAAGATGCTCGGATCAAGATGCATAATTTAAGGTAAGTCCATACACTAACATTGGGGCGGGGGGAGTTATCCTTTAATGTCCCTTTTAACAATCCAGTGGTTGACATGCAACCCTTTACGGCCACCACCATACCCGTGTTGCAGCTCTACTCTAGGGGGATGCTTGAGCAAAAGGAAATTCTGTTAATTTTACCTTTTCAGTGTAGAGTGAACCTTGAATGTTTTCAGCTCACAACTCATCGGTCACAGCTGTCAAAATCCCAGAAGTTGTGGCCAGGTAAACTGCAAAAAAAAGCAAAAAACTCACCACTCCAATTCCACCAGACCGCAAATCAATACAGACATTGGGTGCAGGCTGCAGTGTGCTCCCACTCGTCAAACAATATCTCTAAATCAGCCGCACGAAACCGAGGTCCATAAAATTTTTACTTTAGTGTTGTAAATTCAAAATAGTATCTCTTCCACTTCAATGCTTCTGATTAAGCCAAGGCGGTGAAACATGTGAGAGGCGTTGAAGTGGAAGAGATAAAACAATGGTACACAATGGCAATGGTGGTGTATACCTTGTATTTTGAACTTTGCATGGAATTTACAACAATAAAGTCGTATTTTTATGGACCTCCGTTTCCTGCGGCTGAGTGGAGAGATACCGGTAAACAGCAGATTGGAAACTCGAGAGCAGCTGTCACTACCTCACTATTATTACATGGGGGCTTTGCATAGGCGGTGATAGTAGTAAAGTGAAAAGAAAAAAAAAAAAAATTCTCATTCATTGAGGGGCACAGGGAGTCTTAAAACTTTGGGTTATACTGCTGTCTACAAGTGGATTATACACTGGCAAACAAAAAAACTTTAGGCTAGCCATGGTCTTCCACTAATATTACCAGCATGCCTGAGTTTTTTGCTAGTGACCGAGGAGGATGGATGTCTTCTCTTGGTTACGCTGATGTAAGATTTATCCAATTTTTTTCTATAAACGTTCTCTCTTCAGTTAAGATTCATCCATGTATTTGCGATCTATAATCATGAACTATAAGGGTGTTCAGCGGTCTGTTTGACCGTTGAACATCCCACAGAGCAATGTGCCTTGTGAAGCCCTAATTGGGTAAAGGCTTGCACCTAACAATAGGTCAGGTGCAAGACTTTGCCCAATCATGGCTCATAGCCAAGTCCCAGCAGCACACTATATAAGGCTGCTTACACCGCAGCCCTACCTAGTGTGTTGCTGGAGTTAAACTAAGAGTTCTGTAGCAGAGTTCTGCTACAGAATATACAGTCATACTGGTCTATTATAGCAGTCGATTATAGCAGTCTATTGCAATAAGCATCATGTCGGAAAGGCCAAAAAGGACAGGCAGACACTCCCATGCAGCAATAAGGGGGCAAGCAGCCTCTGTGTCCGCAGGCCAAAGTCGTGGACGTGGTGCATCCTCTGCAGGCAGGGCACACTTGTCCTTTTTATCTGGTGCTGGCCGTGTTATTCAGCCACAACATACAGAAGAGGTGGTGGATTGGATAACTAAGCCATCTTCATCCTTCTCATCCTCTGTCACCCAGGCTCATACTGGTTCTCAGTCCACCACAGCTGCCAAAGCGGCCTATTCTGCCTCCTTGTCCACAGTTACTCCTGCCCTAGCCTCACCATCATGCAAGGAGGAGTTAGCTGAATTGTTTGAACACACCGTCGGTGACATGCTGCTGGAGGATGCGCAGCAGTTCCATTGGTCTGATGTTGGCTCTGAGGTTGAGGAAGGGAGTAACATGAGCCTAGTGAGAGGTGGTGCCAATGATGGACAACAAACTGGCATTCATGTTCCCTCAGCCGCAGCATACTGCGAGCTCGGCTCCAGTGACTAGGACAGAGGGGATGATGATGAGGTCACTGACCCTACTTGGGTGCCTGATTGAACAGAGGAGGAAAGTGAGGAGGAGGCACAACCCCAAGGAGGCAGGATGTCCTCCAGTGGCAGCCATATGAGCAGCCACCCCATTGCATCAGAAAGCAAAGCTGCACTGGTGCAGGGCGCTGTTGTCTCGCAGCACACTTCCAGGAACTTAGCTATGTTGGCGTTTACCAGCAGATGTGCAGCAGACCGCAGCATTGCTATTTGCAACCCGTGTCTCAAGCGGATCAAGCGTGGAAAAAACATTAGCCACTTGGGTACCACGTGCTTGAAGAGACATCTGACCACCTGCCACGCAGCCCATTGGCAACAGCACCATAGAAAGGGCCAGACTTCTCCTCGCTCCTCATCTGTTATCTCTACCCCCACTATACATCATTCCATGTCACCAACCTCCACTGAGGGATGTTGGTATAGCAATGGGTCACAGGTCCTACCGCCAAATCTACCAGCAGCCCACCAGCTGTAGATTTTAGCAGTCATATTTCACTGCTGCTGCAGGGGGTAAAAAAATTACTGTCCCACCCATTAACATGCTCAGCTTCTAAATGCCAGCTTGGCCAAATTGCTAGCTTTACAGCTGCTGTCTTTCCATCTGGTGGACTCTGCCCCCTTCCGTGAGTTTGGAGAATGTGCTGTACCACAGTGGCAGGTTCCCAAATGCCAATTCTTTTCACCAAACGCCATTCCAGCACTGTACCAGCATGTGGAAGGCAATGTTTTGACCTCGTTGGACAAGGCAGTCAGCAGCAAGGTCTACATTACCGCTGACACGTGGTCTAGCAAGCATGGTCAGGGACGTTATATTTCCTTCACGACACAATGAGTGTGGTACAGCGTTTCTTAACCAGGTACCCAGGGCTGCACGATCTTCTGAGGCAGACCAGAAAAGTCTGTAGCCATTTCAGACGCTCATTCCCAGCCAGTGTTCGTCTGGCTGAAATTCAACGTGAATCCCACCTGCCCACAAACCGTCTGATTTGTGACATGCCCACCAGGTGGAACTCCACTTTGGCAATGCTGCAGCGGCTGCACAAGCAGCAGAGGGCCATCAACGAGTAACTGTGTGAGTATGGCACAAGGACAGGCTCAGGGGACCTTGGCTTTTTTTCTGCACGTCAGTGGCTGCTGATAAAGGATGCATGCACTATTCTGTCACCATTTGAGGAGGCGACAAGGATGGTGAGCCGGGACAATGCATGCATCAGTAACAATATCCCTCTTGTGTTCCTGCTGGAGCATACTATGCAGGGAAATATGGATAGGGCACTTGATGCAGAACAGCGGGAGGAAGAGGAGGTCTTCCTTACCTCTCAAGGACCCTTTGTGCAGAAACCATTCCTGCGGGTCCACAGATCACACAAGAGGAGGAGGATTATGTCAGCCGTGGGGGCATTGAAGCAGAGGATGACATAAGGCAGTCTTCAAGGGAGGGTTTTCTTTCCCCAGAAACCCAAGGAGTAGTACGTGGCTGGGAGGAGGTAGTCCACGATAGTGTCATCCTCAGTGAGCCTGAAGACTCGGAATCTCATGCCTCCTCCAACTTACGCTGCATGGGCTCCCTTATCCTGCAAAGCCCGAGAAAGAACCCCAGGATTCGTGGTATCAAGGAGAGGGATCATTACTGGCTCGCAACCCTTCTTGATCCACGTTACAAGCGTAAAGTTGCAGAGCTCATCCTGTCCTCACAGATGGAGCACAGAATGAAACAAATTGAGGGCGCATTTGAGAGAAACTTGTGTAACACCTTCCCAGACACTGGTAGATTACCAAGTCATGAAAGAGGTGCTTCTGAGGCTTTGGTTGGTCAAAGGAAGAGCGGTGGAGAATGAGTCCGCCTGACTGATGCCTTTTAGAATTTTTTTCAGTCCTCAGCGCCCAGGGATGTTAACTTTAGGCACCCATCGGCAGCGTCTGCATCATATGGTGCAGGATTACCTAAGGGCAAGAACAGACCTAGAGAGCTTTCCAGCAGACGATCCACTGGCTTACTGGATCTTGAGAATGGATCACTGGCCAGAACTTATCCAATATGCCATGCTGCATCCAGCATGCTTTCTGAAAGAACGTTCAGTGCTGCTGGAGGTTTTGTGACGGATAAAACAGTGCGTCTGTCCACAGACTCCGTTGACATTTATCAAAATGAATCAGTCCTGGATCAGCAGCAGCTATCAATCCCCTGATGCAGATGTCACCGAATAAATTTGTCGGGGATCGGGTATCTCTGGAAGACTGCCTAGGCTGCCTAACTTTGTGGGCGATTATTCAATTTTCAAGTAATGTTCTCGGTCTAGTCCACCACCAATGACCAAGGCCCAATTTTTCTGCACCTGCATGTGACAGGTGCATATCATTTAAATTTTTTGCAGCAGGGTCCAATCCTGCAGTTGTCAATAATAACTTTGTAGGGTTATGGTGTGAAGGCACTTGCAGACACTAAAGGCCCAATTTTTGGGTGCACCTGTGTAACAGGTGCATATCATTTGATTATTTTACAGCAAGGTCCAATCCTGCACTCATCAAGAATAACTCTGAAGGTTTACGGTGTGTCAAGATTTGCACACTGGAGCACCAATAATTGTAAACTCAGGGAAAGTGTGAACGCACAATTAAACGCAGGTGTGCCAGAGTTGCAGGGCTAGCCCCAGCGCCACCTGGAAGCACTCTGGATCCTGACAGAACTCCCCCCTCAAGGAGCGTGCTCCGGATGCTCCACAAAAGTCCATCCGTCCCAGCGAGGTCCAAGGGCACCGAAGGTCCATGCGGCCGCCAAGTCCACCATCCGTACCATGGCCAAAGGCCAGGGGCCGGTCGAGCACCTCCCCCCACCAGGGTCAGGCAACAGGCTGAGTAGTCCGCAACCAGGATCCAGCAACATCCACAAGCCAGCGGGAATCCCAACAGGAAGGCAATGGGCACCAGGTGTCTGCGGCGTACACCCCCCAGTACTGAGGAGTCGGGAAGCAGGCACCGGATCGGCAGAGGCAAAGAGCTGGGCAGCAGGCACCCAGACAGCAGAAATGAGGAGTGGGGCAGCAGGCCCCTGATCAGCGGAGGCGAAGAGCTGGGCAGCAGGCCCCGGATCGGCGGAGGCGAAGAGCTGGGCAGCAGGCCCCGGATCGGCAGAGGCAATGAGCTGGGCAGCAGGCCAAGGATCGTCAGAGACCAGGAGCTGGGCAGCAGGCCAAGGATCGTCAGAGACCAGGAGCTGGGCAGCAGGCAAGAAACCAGGAGCTGGGCATCGGGCACTGGATCGTCAGAGGCCAGAAAGCAAGGGGTCTTAAGGAATGGGCGAGGACCCCACTTGCTTGAATGGGCCAGCCTGTCCAAAGGATGCAGGGAACCTCTCAGCATAGTATGGAGGGAGGTGGATAAGGAAGGCCCCAGGGATGAAGCATCTTGCACCAGGGCAGGTTGGCCGGGAACCGGCATCGGCTCGACTGGAACAGGAGCCGGGTCGGCCGGGACAGAACAGCTGGATCGGCATGGACTGGAACAGGAGCTGGATCGGCATGGACTGGAACAGGAGCTGGATCGGCATGGACTGGAACAGGAGCTGGATCGGCATGGACTGGAACAGGAGCTGGATCGGCATGGACTGGAACAGGAGCTGGATCGGCATGGACTGGAACAGGAGCTGGATCGGCATGGACTGGAACAGGAGCTGGATCGGCATGGACTGGAACAGGAGCTGGATCGGCATGGACTGGAACAGGAGCTGGATCGGCATGGACTGGAACAGGAGCTGGATCGGCATGGACTGGAACAGGAGCTGGATCGGCATGGACTGGAACAGGAGCTGGATCGGCATGGACTGGAACAGGAGCTGGATCGGCATGGACTGGAACAGGAGCTGGATCGGCATGGACTGGAACAGGAGCTGGATCGGCATGGACTGGAACAGGAGCTGGATCGGCATGGACTGGAACAGGAGCTGGATCGGCATGGACTGGAACAGGAGCTGGATCGGCATGGACTGGAACAGGAGCTGGATCGGCATGGACTGGAACAGGAGCTGGATCGGCATGGACTGGAACAGGAGCTGGATCGGCATGGACTGGAACAGGAGCTGGATCGGCATGGACTGGAACAGGAGCTGGATCGGCATGGACTGGAACAGGAGCTGGATCGGCATGGACTGGAACAGGAGCTGGATCGGCATGGACTGGAACAGGAGCTGGATCGGCATGGACTGGAACAGGAGCTGGATCGGCATGGACTGGAACAGGAGCTGGATCGGCATGGACTGGAACAGGAGCTGGATCGGCATGGACTGGAACAGGAGCTGGATCGGCATGGACTGGAACAGGAGCTGGATCGGCATGGACTGGAACAGGAGCTGGATCGGCATGGACTGGAACAGGAGCTGGATCGGCATGGACTGGAACAGGAGCTGGATCGGCATGGACTGGAACCGGAGCAGGATCGGCATGGACTGGAACCGGAGCAAGATCGTCTCGAACAGGATCGTCTCGAACAGGAACTGGAGCGGCTGGGACTGGAATGTGATCGGCTGAAACGGGAACGTGATCGGCTGAAACAGGAACAGGATCGTCTCGAGCAGGAACAGGATCGTCTCGAGCAGGAACTGGTAGGACAGGAACCAGAGCAGGCTGAGCTGGAATTAACCCTGAGTATCCCAGATGATCATCCCCAGCCTCATCCTCAGAGCAGTCACTGCAATCCTACTCCTCCGAACAATCAGTCCATTCCTCAAGATCCTCCGCATCCACCTGAGATGTAGCCAGGAGACACGAAGGTTCTTGCTGCGTAGCCTTGGGAACAGGTGTAGCTGACTGGCAGACAGGAGCTGTTGCCGTAGCAAACTGGGAGCAGCTGTAATAATCAGGAGTATCAGTAGTTACTGCTGTTGTCATCGGCAACATAGTTAAATCCTATCGGGACCTGGAGTTGGAACTAGCCTGCATGAACTATAGGTGATACCATGCCTGAATCAGGGGTTGGGCAAAGGCATCCACACAGACCCCCTGGTTAATACTGAGCTGCACTGCCTCAGCACATCTCAACAAGGCCTCCTGAGAACACTGCGAGTAATACTCACAAAACCCCGCTGGATCATCCTCCCATAGCCACTCCAGGGACACAACCTGTAACGTGGTGAATGGAGGGGTGAAGTCGTCCCCCTCAAAAGGACCAGCAGTTAGATCCATGCTAACTGTACTGACAGGAGAAAAATAAAGCTCAAAAAAGCCTGTAGGTCCCCGTGTGGTCGATTTGGTCGTACGTGGGCTCAGTATTCTATCAGGGCTACCGGCACAGGTGACCCCACAACCTGCGCAGGTACCCACACAGGTAGACCAAACACGTATGACCACACGGACCAGGCATGGATGTTAGATATGTATAGGTTGTTTTAATATACACCTTAGACAAATAGCAACAACCAACAATAAGGCTCATGACAGCAAACAAAAGACACATGAAACAGGACTTCAAACATGGTTCAGGACTCACAGGTAACAAGGTTCAAAACAGGATTCAGAACTCACAGGTAACAAGGTTCAAACAGTGTTCAGGACAAACAGGAAACAAACATCGTCCTGACTGCAGGGAGGGTTTAAATACCCTCTCAGGAAGCACCAGGTGATGGCTAATTGCTGGGAGACACCCGCAGGTGAGCACTGGAACTGCAGGGCTAGCTCCAGCGTCACCTGGAGGCGCTCTGGATCCTGACAGTTGCAGGATCTAAGGAGCTGCCTGGTCTTCACGAGAACCACTGATGGTGTGGATGTTGAGCTGCGGGGCAGCTCCAAGGTTCCTGCTCTCTGACACACCCGTGCAGGCACAGTGCCAGCGGGTATTCAAGGACCACAGCACACTGGACAAGACACAGAGTGCATACAGGATACGAGGTACAGAAAACGGGTACTAGTGGGAAGACACAGGGAACATGTGTGACACAGGGAGCAGGTAACAAAAGGGAACACACAGGTGTACCCACAGAGATAAGATATACACAGGAACAGCAGAGGGGAATGCAGGAGAAAGGAGGGAGGTGCACAATAGTGCAGAGCAAAATAATCCCAGGAAGCAGGAGACAGCTACAAAACAGAGCAGAAAACAATGCTGTGGAGAGAACTCATAGCCACAGCAAACCAAAGAGGTACACGGACAGAAAACAAAGGAAATGCAAGAGCACAACAGGAAGAGAACACTAAAAACAACAAGAACAAGAAAAGGAACAAAATACATGGTATACTCAAACAGCAATGCCACAGGAAACAGAAAGGTCTGGCTACTAGCATGGAGAAACGTTGCTCTAACGGTAAAGCACAGGTGCACAACCCTTTTAACACCTAGGTTCAGGGCAGATTGACAGGAAACCGAGCAGCTCGGACAGGAGGCAAAACCCGGCGCCGGATCAATGTACTGTGACACGGTGTGAAGGCAGCAGCAACACTAAAGGCCCAATTTGAAAGCACCTGTTGTTACTTTGATCCAATGTCTGCAAAAGAGGCACCAGAATGTATCCAAAAAATCTCTAACCTTTTTCCCAGTGTCCTAAAATGTGGCCTCTTCATACAGGCTGCCTCCCCAAGCAGTTGTTTAAAAGATTAAAGGAAAACCAATTACCGGCAATTGAAATGCTTTTTTTTTTCTTTTTAAATGTCACTTTTTGCTGCAGCAGGTCCTATACATTGTACATATCCGCCACTTCACAGGCAATTTAAGGGGACCCCCCAGGCACGATATTTAAAGGAATTTTTCATTTTTATTCGTTACCCTTTAAGTGATGTAAAAATCACTGCTCCTTTAAAAACGTTTATTTTTTTCATTGATTCCTGTCCCCTAGTGCAGTACCCAGACCCCCATGCCTTTTTTATGGCCAATAACTTGCATATAAGCCCTCTTAAAGGGGACAATTGTTTTTTGAAAGTTCTACTCCTATTGCCTTGCATCGAGTTTGAATTCAAACTTTTTGGGATGTTCTAAAGTTCGAACCGAACTCTGGCCTGTTTGGCCCATCATTATTGGGCACATGCACATCACAGTCTTTCCCACCATACAGCATTGAGGATGTGTCTCCCTGCTGCTACTCCTCTTACAAGAGCCACAAGGAAGTTTGATCCCAGATGTGTTCCTATGGACAGTGGCGACTCTAGGAACAATATATAAAAGAGCACTACAAATCCCAGCAAAACATAGAGCAATGCAGAATAATAGTATATACATTTGCCACATGCCCTGTGCTTGTGCTCTACTCTGGGGTTCTGGCCTGATGTATTGGGCAGAGCTTGTCAGGAGGGGTGGGAAGGGTCTTAGTAAGGGGAGATGTGCGGTTGGCAGAAGCGCTGTAAGCAGGCATTGCGTGGCTCCCCAGAAGGCTGCCGCAAGGTCCCCAGCCAGACCTAAGACACCGAAGTCAATTTGAAAAATGTAAGTGCTGGTATCGGTTTTTAGTATTGGGACAGAGGTCCGTTATAACGCAGAGTGCATTGGTCGATAATGTATCGCAGAGTGTGGAGGTCAGTAATGTAACACAAAGTGTGCAGGTCAGTAATGTAACGCAGAGTGCGGATGCCAGCAGTGTAACGCAGAGTGCGGATGCCAGCAGTGTAACATCCATTCAAGTTAATGGATCGGGTGACAGCTGCTGCATGTAAAAGCCAGCACACCGCATGTAATCATATGTGAAAGGATTACATGCAGTTAGGAATCTGTCACTATCCCTGGTTACATGATTGCGTATCCAGGGATAGTGATTGTTTTTGTAACTGCATGTAATCATATCACATACAATTACATGCGGTATGCAGGCGTGTACATACAGCGACTGTCACTCGATCATTAACCTGAATGGATGACAGTTGCTGCATGTAAATGCCAGATTAGGGATTCCTGCTGCAGAAAAAACAAGTTTGTGACACAGGAATCCCTAATCACACCTGAAATATACTGTAGGTGTGAATGAGGCCTTATATACACACAGAAAAATACAACCCCCACACACTAATACACCCCCCTGCACAAATAAAATAATACACTCCCCCTCACACACACACATAATACATGTTGCCCCCCTTCCAAGCCCCCCACACACATTTAATACACTGCCCCAGGTCTGCACTAGACCTTACTAGTGATCCATCATTCGGCCGGAGCTCAGAACTGACAGAGCTCCGGCCGAAGCTGACAGGAGCAGCTCTGCGGTCTGCATTCGTCAGAGATGCAGACTGTGTAGCTGCTCCTGCAAGTCGGGCCGTGTGCCCGACTTGTCAGCTGGCAAGAGACCGCTGCCGTACAGTGAAGCTGTACGGCAGCGGCCGTTTTAAAGGGGAATCAGCAGGGGCACACACGGGGGGCAAGAATTAACCTAGGGGGGCAATTGCGAAGCAACAGTCATCATGGGACAAGTTGGTCCTGTCTCTGGACAAACTGATTCTTTGGACGCCCGGGACCAGGCATCCTGGGTGGTTATGGAAGCCGTCTGTTATGTCAGGTTACAGCCTGTTCTGGGCACTCTGTTGGTGCAAGAGACTTGATCATTGGTAGAATCTCATCTCCTGATTAACATATTGGAGCTTCAGGCAGTATGGATGTCTCTCCAGTGTTGGATCAACCTGATCTCAAATCATCCATACCTAAATCAGCCAAACAATGCCACAATGGGGTTGCACATCAGCCATCATTGTGAAACAAGAAGTCTTGCTGTGACAAAAGAGGTAAAGCAAATCCTGTCTTGAGCTGTCCTGTTATACCTACATAGTAGGCAAGGTTGAATAAAGACTCCGGTCCATCCAGTTCAGTCTGTGTGTGTGTGTGTGTTTCTCTGTATTTAATTGGATGCTAGAAGTTCCCATATCCTTCTCTATTTTTAGTGAACTAAGAATCTTATCTAGAAGTTTCTTGAATTTATTAATGGTATCAGCGAATACTACTGACTGCGAAAGGAAATTCCACACTTTTACTACTCTCACAGTAAAAAAAACCCTTACGCACTCTGAGATTAAACATCCTCTTTTCTAACCTCTTGTTGTGCCCTCATGTCATCAATAGCGTTCTCAGTGTAAACATTTTGTTCTGGATAATGTGGTCACCATTAATGATTTTAAAAATTTCAATTAGGTCCCCTCTTAAAGGAGAACTATGAGGTGAGTGCTTTTCACTCATCCTCATAGTTCTAGCCGACCTGTGACAAAAAAACTGTCACAGGTCGGCTCAGTAGATCGGGAAGTGAGCGAACACATATCGGCGTTCGCTCACTTCTCGATCCTGTCACGGCAGAGAGCCGTGACGGGAGGGACTGGATCCCCCCTCCCTGCTCCGATCCTCCAGTGCTGACTGGCGGAACGGACAGGGGAGGGGGCGGGTACAGCTGACTTTGCCTCTAGATAGACAGAGCCAGCTGTCACTCACGCAGCTGGGCGGATCCAGACATAATTGTCGGGATCCGTTTCAGCTGCGGCGTCTCAGTATACCGCGAGTATACCTCAGTATACCTGTAGCTCATGGATGACGGGAGGATGCTAGTTTTGTGTCCTCCCGTTAAGCTTCGGAGAACTATGGGGAAAAGCCCTAACCCCATAGTTCTCCTTTAAGCACCTCTTTTCTAAGGAGAATACATTCAATTTCTCGAGGCGATCGACATAACTCAGGCCTTTCCATCCCCTTTAATAATTTTCTAGCCCTTCTCTGAATTCTCTCGATTTTGTAGACATCTTTCCTGAGGGTTGGTGACCAAACTTAAACCACATACTCCAGGTGAGGCCAAACCAGTGATTTTATATAGTGGTATAATTATGTTTTAATCCCTCGATAGGATCCTTCTTTTAATGCAGGATAGTATCTTGCTTGCTTTGCTGACCACTGCTTGGCATTGCTTACTATTGCTGAATCTATGATCTATGAGCACCCATAGGTCTTCCTCCATGTCGGTCTTTCCTAGTGGAGCACCCCCTAGGTAGTTGTTTGCACACACATTCTTGCACATTCTGTGCATAACCTTGCATTTTCAATATTAAATTGTATCTGACATGTTGCAGCCCATGTCTCAATTTTATGTAGGTCCTGTTGAAGTGAATTTATGTCTTGTTGAGAATTAACTGCCCTACACAGTTTAGTATCATCCACAAACACCGAGATTTGGCACCATACAGTGAGCTTGGTGCCAGATTATTCACTTTAAGGTCACTACAAAGGACTAGGGGGAGGGGCGCACACTTTGCATCTGGAGGAAAAGAGGTATAACCTTTGCATACAGAAAGCATTTTTCACAGTTAGAGCTGTTAAAATGTGGAATAGCCTGCCCAGCACCTAGTTATAGCTAACTCGGTTAACTCTTAAAAAAAAAAAATCTGGATGGCAGGCGTGTCCGAGACTTGGCGACACCTTTAGCTTGGTGAACACGCGTCTCTGCTCTGCTCTCCAGACCCGCTCCTAAAAACCAGATTGTGATAGCACTATACCTAGCTACAATGTGCAGCTCGCACCAGAGCAGGAAGCACAATACTCCCCAGCGTTCGGCACCGGCAAATATCAAAGATTTCTTTAATCCGACAGTCACACCGGGAACGAGTGGAGGCCCCAGTAAAGCCGCAACCTCACGTAACGTACCGCCACCGGAGCTGTCAGTTCCTTCCTCCCCTCCCGAACCGCACCTCTCCCTATCCTCGTCACCCACTTCCAGGTGTAGTGAGAACAGTGGGGCAAAGTCACCGCAACCAGGTACAGCAGAGGGCTCGGGAGCCTGGGCTGCAACGATATTCAGGCGACCTGGACATTGGGGCCTAGGCGGGAAATACAAGACCTGTGGCAAGAGGTACATCAACTCGCCACTATGGTCGATGGCGGCGAAACGAGCATGGCGGCGATGGAGGTGAGACTCGCAGTCCTTGATCTGCAAACGGGACAGTTATCAGAGATGCAGCTCCACATGGAAGATTTGGAGGACAGAAACAGGCGCAACAACTTGAGGGTAAGGGGCACTCCTGAAGCCACAGGGCCAGAAAACGTTCACGATACGATTGTGGTGATATTCAACACCCTGTTTGGAAATCCCCCTAATACAGTGATCAAACTGGACCAGCTGCCCAGAGCCTTGGTCCTCGGATCAAGTGATCCCGACCAACCACGTAATGTTATCTGCAGATTACACTAATTTCCGGTTAAGGAGGCGATACTCTGGAAGGCCTGGTCCCAGGGAACCTTGGACTTCGATGGATATGCAATTCGTATTCGCCCAGATCTGTCCAGAGCGTCGCTGCAGCATAGGCTGCTCCTGCGTCCCCTCCTGGAACGTCTGCGAGGCGCAGGTATTGTCTACCGTTGTCCACCCTGTTTGGAAATCCCCCTAATACAGTGATCAAACTGGACCAGCTGCCCAGAGCCTTGGTCCTCGGATCAAGTGATCCCGACCAACCACGTAATGTTATCTGCAGATTACACTAATTTCCGGTTAAGGAGGCGATACTCTGGAAGGCCTGGTCCCAGGGAACCTTGGACTTCGATGGATATGCAATTCGTATTCGCCCAGATCTGTCCAGAGCGTCGCTGCAGCATAGGCTGCTCCTGCGTCCCCTCCTGGAACGTCTGTGAGGCGCAGGTATTGTCTACCGTTGGGGTTTCCCGTTTCATCTCCTGGTAAAGAAGAATGCCACCACCTTTGCGCTGCGGAAACCGTCGGAGTTGCCCGCTCTCTTCATGTTCCTTGACATGGAGCCTTTCCTGGTGCCTGATTGGCTGCAGTGCTTAACGGGGGAACTTCTCTCCACAGCGTCCTTTGCCGGCCCGATGTCCTACCCCCCCTCGTTCTTCTCAACGACAACGCCGGAGGAGGTATTCATCTCGAGACGACACTGTGGAGCCCTAACGGGCTCAGGCATCGGACAACCAGCATCTAAAGTTTTGGTGATCATGTCTCCTGGAGCAGTGCGGATGGTTTCTCTAAAAATAGTGTTTTGTTTGGTTTTTAAAAAAAAATGTTTGAAATATGTGCCTATATTGTCCTGAGTGGTCTTGATTCGATACATATATTACTGCAAGACATTACATAAGGAATGCAATTCTTTGTATAAGCAGCAGGCCGTGAGATATTGCTTCACGAGACCATACTCTCTTAGACTTATTCTCGCAACCTTTCAGTGCATAGTGCAACTGCATTTTGTTGATTGGATTTCATCCGGCAGATGTAATGTTACCCAGCATCTGAGTCATGGCAGCAAAAAATGTTTTCATTTATTTACACATTGCTCTAACAGGCTTCTAATTGTCATATTTTAACTGATCGTTTACCTCCGCTACTGCATACAATAGACCGGACAACTCCCCCTCTTTTGGGGGCCGGCCCGCGCTTTTCTTCAATTCCATCCATCATAGGAGTGGATCTGACCTGTGGTGGGCGGCTGGCGGCCCTGGAGACGGGGACGGGACTGTAGGGCTATAATGCTGATGCCATTTCTTGGTATAGTCCCTATATTCTGTTGATGGCCCCGATCAAGGGTACTTGTTCTCACTGAATATCTGTATCTCTGTATAACATATGTGCTTATATGTACGGATTTGAGTTGCGAGTGGGGGGATGCGTGGGATACTGCTTTGTTTTGCCACACCCCCACCCAGGTTTTGCGTTCACAGGGATAGTTCCCTTAGTGGGTCAGCAATTGGGGTAGTTGCCCCATTAGTGTATTGTTTCCCTCTCCTTCTCTTACTGTTCTCTATACTCTCTTGGACTGTGCACTTTCTGCCTCTTCTGTTTCTATTCTCTCTCTATATTCTCTCCATATTCTTTTTGTTCTCAAAAAAAAACGGGTCACAAGTATGTTTCCTCCAGGAAACGTATTTTCGGGCATCCCTAGATTTCAGAACCGATATTATCCATAAGCCTATCATTGTGGCTCCCCAGATGGGAAATCTAAGGGGGTCAGCATTATGGTGCATTAGAACATACCATGGCAGTTTGTGGACGCCTGGTTTGGTCCTGATGGCAGATCCCACTTTGTGAAGGGCACAGTAGGTCGAACCTTGTGTACATTTGCGAACCTGCATACGCCTAATGTTGGCCAAATTTATTTTCTGAAGTCAACCCTGGAAAAGCTCTGATTTTGCGGAGGGTCTGCTGGTCCTGGGGGGTGACTTTAACATGGTGCTTGATCCCAATCTAGACAACTCCAGGTCCTCTTCGCACCTCTCTTACGCTGCCCTTAGAAGGGTTAAAAAATGCCTGCGCCAACACCAGCTTGTAGACGTTTGGCGGTTGTTACACCCTAAAGATCATGACTACACTTTCTATTCTAACCCTCATAGCTCGTACTCTCGCATAGACCTTTTCATGATCCACCACCGAGACTTGCCCACGGTGCCACAGGCATCTATTGGTGTCATATCTCTTTCAGACCATGCCCTTATTTCCTTATCTCTCGACTTATTACAGACGGAAGCTCGCCAATGGAACTGGGTCCAACTTTAAATGAGTCTTTGCTACAGGACCCACAGCTTGTGGGGGAGATTAATGCAGACTTGTCCACCTATTTTGCCTGTAACGACACCTCTGAGAGCAATCCCATGATCATATGGGAGGCACACAAAGCATACATACGTACTGTCAGAGTTGAGTCCTTACTGGCGGACATCTCGCGTCTAGAATCTATTCACAAACAATCCCTAGCACGATCAGTTCCCGGTGAATTGACAAGTCTGCAAGAGCAACTTCGGTCCTTATGCCTGACTAAGGCAAAGGGACTACTGAACAGGTGAAATGGATCTGAACCACAACTGGGTTCACACAAGATGTCTGCTGCTGTTTCTAATTATGTCGTTTTCGGTGCACCGGAGAGAAATCACAAACTCAGGATTAAGGTTTATGACGCATCTACTTTATTCAGGGCGGTCTCTCTCCTTTATACACAGATAACAGGAGAGTGCTCGTCACACATATGCCCACCTCTGTTATCTCTAAATGTCTTGTACTATTGGGCAAACTAGAGGGGCTGTTAGTTAAAGTCTTGTGTCTCTCGCTAATTGGTTAGTCAAAGATATCTTCTGCCTGTAGCGTCCTCCCTCGGCATTCCTTTCATGTGTCCTCGGCGCGCTCCCGAATACAGGATCCATCTTGGTTACGCATAGCAACGCTAAAAGCTGAGTAAGGAAAGTCACAAAGCTAGGAAGCAAATGAAACAAATTCAAAACAATTTAAAACATAGAAAAGGACATTTTCTTGATATGATCCATATTCCTTCACACAGGTGTAAGCGTGTGTTTTACGAACTGGGCTACAAATGTGGAGAACCTTTAGCTTGAGCATTGAGGATACAAAGGGTTCAATCTTATATAGCTGAGGTGGCTGCCCCTGTCGAGTACGAAGGTGTCCAAGAACGCAGACATTGCTGCGGTTTTTAAGGACTACTACTCCTCCCTATATAACATCACTGCCCACGCTAATCGGCGGAATGAGCCGGATCTCAGAACCCAGATATCACTATATCTCAGAGGCAGGGATGCCGGCTCTTTCGGAAGAGGCGATACGCGCCATGGAGGCACCCATTACGAGCAGGGAACTTGAGGTGGCTATAAGTCTGACTAATACTAGTAAAGCACCAGGGCCGGATGGTTTCTCCCTAACATTCCTGGAAATTTTGTCACCTCATTTCTTGAAAGACCATAATGCGGTTGGTCGGGGAACTGCGTTCCCCACGGACTCATTGAGGGCCTACGTCACCCGTATCCCGTATCCCGAAACCGGACAAAGACCCGTCACAGTGTCCAAACTATAGGCCCATCTCGCTGCTCAACTCCGACCTAAAGTTGCTTACAAAGATTTTGGCTTCCTGTCTTATCCCACATTTCCAAAACATTATTCATTTATATCAGGTGGGCTTCATGCCTACTAGAGAAGCCCGGGACAATGTGGTGTGAGTACTGGATGTCATTCATGCTTCATCAGCTCGGTCAGGGCCTCTTATGCTGTAGATTGGACGTTCATGGAAATTACTCTTAGAGCTTTGGGCTTGGGGACTGTGATGATGACATGGATCATGGCAATCTACTTTCCAACAGCGCAAGTCAGAGTAAATGGCATGCTCTCGGACGCATTCACTATATCCAATGGCACGCGACAGGGTTGCCCTCTCTCTTCCCTAATCTTCAATCTCATCCTGGAACCATTTCTGCACAAGGTCAGGGACGATTGTAACATCTCCGGGGTAAACAGTGGAAAGGGGGGAACGCACAAGATGGCTTCCTTTGCCGACAACTTATCATTCTTCCTCAACAATCCGAACATATCCCTGCCAAACCTAATGCGTGAGTTTGATATTTATGGTGCACTATTCCTCTTTCTTATCTATTTTCAGAAGTCCACGGCTCTCAATATTTCCATCCATGCCGTCCAACTACTTGGCCTTCCCGTTTAAATGGTCAGCAGACTGTATACACTACTTAGGTACTAATATACCGCCTGATCTTGCGCGTACATATACACTTAATTTCCCTTCTTTTCTTAATCTTAATTTCTAGATCTGGTCGGACCTGTCGCACTGGCATTCAAGCTCATTCTCCTGGTTCGGCAGATGCAATTGCCTGAAAATGAATGTTATGCCACGTCTTCTCTACCTATTGCAGACCCTGCCAATCTTTATCCCACAATCTTTTCTTAGAACTGTTAACAACGTTTTTTTACAGTTCTTGTGGGCACACAAGCATCCTCGAATTAAGTCGACGACACTACGTCTACACAAGCTGCATGGGGGCCCAACCTGGGGGATTTGTCGCAAATTCTTTCCGTTAGATGGTATTTCTCCTACGCCCTCCCCACTTTTCCCTATTCTCGGCAATCCCAGTTTCACTCCGGGAGTGGAAGACACGGGCTTCCGCTCCCTGGCCCTTGATAACATCCATAGGGCTAAACATTTTCTACGGCAAGATAACTGCGTTTCCATTTAAGAGTTATCATCAGACCCCCAGTGGAACCCCCTGAGATTCTGGAGCAGAGTCCAACTATCACATTTTCTTCATTCCTTACCGCCTCCAAAGGACTTCATCCGTCCTCTGACGCCATTTGAAAGGGAGTGCAAACCTGGCCTACAACTCAGACACACAATCTCTGTCTTGTACTCTTTGTTGAGCTCCACCTCCCCTAGGGACTTTAACCCCCCTTTTTTGCAAAATGGGAACGTGACTTAGGGATCCAGTTCTCAGACCAGAAAGATAAATTGCTTCTTTATGCCCACAAAACATCCAGATGTACCAAGTTCCAATAGTCGGCTTATAAGGTTCTCACCCGTTGGTACAGGACCCCTGATGCCCTTCATAAACAAATGCCTTCACAACTTCTGATTGTTGGCGCTGTGGTCAACCGGGAGGCACTATGCTCCATGTGTTCTGGGGCTGCCCACTACTTCAAGCGTTTTGGGGGGCAGTCAGGACACTGTTACAAAGGTTCACAGACTATTTGATCCCCATGACACCGGAGTGCTTTCTTCTGCAAAATCTGGTTCTCCTGGACGCAGTTTGTATTCTCACCGGACTACAATACCTTTCTCTCCTCTGATGGGCCCACAGACACTTAGAGTGCTGACCTACTGCAAGGCCGGTTGCCCATTATCCTTTCCCCGTGATGTCATGGCTGCCTTTGCCAAGTTTTTGTCATTCAATGATAGCCCAGCATCCTCGAGGACAGTGGGCTGTCATTACATGACAATGATTGGGCAGAGCCAGCCGTGATGCCACGGCCGGCTCCGCCAAGTTGTTTTCATTTGTCTGGGACCTGCGTGAAAACTGTGGCTGGTGCCAGCGAAGTGTAAACAGTTGGGTGCAGCTAGTGTTGATGTCACCGCTAGCTCCACCCAGTTGTTTATATTCTGTCAGATTCTTCATTCTGGCGGGAGTTCGTTGCGTGCGTGCGTGTGGTCGGGTCGGCGTGCATCTGTTTGTTTTTTTGTTTGCTTAGGAGTCGTCCTCGTGGACAACGCTAGACGTTGTGATTGACCTTAGGATTACGTTGTTGAATTCTTTTTTTGGGGATTTTTTTTTTAAGTAATTGTCAAAATCCTTTGTTGTGTTTTTTTCTTTAATTAAATGATTTTTTTCAAAAGTCTGGTCTCCTTATTTACATTTTCTCCTAACCATTTAGTGAATGTGTAGGGGTACAAATACCCCTTATTCACAAGTTGGGGGCCGCATCTGGGTGCTCGTTTATTAAAGGGGTACCCCGATGCAAATAAGTTCCAAAGAGGTTACCACCGCACTCCTTAGTGGTATGTCCAATGCAAATAAGCCCCCCTGCCCGCACAAACCCCCACAACCAACGCCCCAGGGCTTGTGGGGAAGAGGCTCTTGTCCCCATCGACATGGGTACTCTGGAAAAGCACCCTCCCAGTGCCGAGGGCATGCAGCCTTGTATGGCGGGAGGGGGGGCACTAGTCACTAGTCCCCCCTTTCCTGCCCTGCCAGGCCTGTGCTTGGATCAAGGGTCTGGTTTTAGAGGGGAACCCACATTTTGTTCCCCATTTGGGCGTGGGGGTCCTCCTTAAAATTTCTACCAAACCTAAAGGGCCAGTTTGGCATGTTCGATTGACCGAAGCCAGCCAATGTACGACTGATTTTAGCCGATGTACGGCTGAAATGTTAAATGTATATGTTAAATGTTTTATTATTTGAACGGATGTCTTGTTTTGTAACTCTGTCTATCTCCTCAGTAAAGACAGAAGAAAAGAATGTGTTTAACACATCAGGTTTCTCCCTGTCACTGTTAGCTAAATTCCCCTTTCATCTCTAATGGAGCCTACATGTTCTGTCCTTACTCACTATTTTTATATTTAAATAATTTCTTGGGGCTTCTTTTGCTTTCTGTTGCTATGTGTTCCTAGTATGCTGTTCATAACAACCAATCAAAAGTTACTAATTATTTTGCTGCAGTTAGAGGCCCTGTTGGCAGACCATTCATTTCAACAATAATCTTCCAGTAAGAATTTATGTTTATTTAACGTAACATAAAATCAAGTATTTTAAATGCTTACTTGCAGCTTTTTTCCTTTAAGTTAAATGTGCATTGAATGGTTTTCAGGCATGTTTTTACATCTATATCAACTACTCCGGTGTAGACATCCAAAAGCTCCAAAACTGCTGCTGGGTGCCACTATCTTGGATGTGAGATCAGCACCCCCAACAGAGCCAAATATTTAATTCAGTTGACACTCTATATTGGGGTAGGCAAATATGGCACTCCAGCTGTGGTTAAACTACAGGTTCCATCATATCTCTGCCTCTGTGAAATTTACCTGTGGATGTCAGAGTCTGCCAGTGCCCCATGGAATTTGTAGTTTTACCACAGCTGGAGTGCGGAGGTTGCCTTCCCCTACTCTATATCATTCCTCTTCATTCCTTCCCCAAGCAGCTAATTAAAATGGTATGTCGGGAGGTGAGGGGAGGAGCAGAGTAGCTGCTAGCGATGACAGTAATCATATACCCCCTGAATAGGAGAGGGCTATAATGTGCGAGGAAGAAGGGTATTGTGCTAGGTAATGGGCTCTCCTGAACTCGTCAAATTTGCTAGCATGTTCATAGCCACATTGCAAGTCCATAAAAATTGTTTATAAAAAGGAAAAACACTACAAATTAGCATTTAAACTAATTGAACTATATGTGTTTTTTTACCTGCAATTTAAGTTGGTGACAGTAACTCTTTTTGAAAAATGCATCTGGTTGGTTAATATAAACACTATTACTTTTTTCCAGGCATTTTATAACCAAAGCTGGTTGACTTATTTTTATTACATGTATTACATTGTATGTAATTACATTACATTTCTTCTTTAGAGTGTTTCCAAGAATTCTTTGTCGCACAGCCATGAAGAAAATGTTAATACTAACAAATTTTTGGCACTGACTCCACAATTGGATAACACAGCAGGTAAGCTATTAATTATATTATTTATAAAAACAACACATGTCTGTCAGTCACTGGAGTTCCATGTTTGGACAGTTAGTATGCTAGAATTCAGAACAAATTGTCCATTGAGGGTCTTAGGATCCAATCAGTGCCATGGGTTACATAGCTGTCTACAGGAGCAATGGACACTAGGTATATTCAAAAACTGTAGGCTGGCCCCAAGGGCATACAACTCCTCGGAGGAGGAACGGTCTTGGAGGACACAACTACTGACACATTACCACCAAGTGAACCCCTTGCAAACTTTTAAAAATAACAAAAACAATCTAGAATAATGTGCCCATAGAGATGGTGTAACCAATCAAGAAAATAGCTTGTGGCCTATGAGACCATGCTAACCACTTTTTACAACCACTTGTGTAATTTTTACCAGCCTATGTAAGGATCCTGACAGTGCAGGTATTCGATTAGTTAGCCGATTATTAACTTTGATTAATCGGATAAAATTTAAAAAATGAATATCGCACAGGAACAGAGGGCATTTCAGTACCGCGCGCTCCAGTGCGGGCGATCACACTGTGGACGGGAGGTATCCATGGTATCCATTTAAATGAATGGCACTGCATCGCACCTCATGCAGCAAAATTTGTCAGGCCGATACTTAAAATGACTTTTCCCACCTTTTATTTATATACATACAATTATTAAAAAGATATGTATATATCTTTTTAATAATTGTATGTATTATATTAGACATTTTAATTAGGTTCATGGATTTTAAATAATGTGAGTTGTAAAAATAAGCCAATAAAATGAACAAAACAACCTTTTATTTAACCACTTCCAGGCCGCAATAGTCTATAGACGGCGGCCCGTTAAAGTGGGTAAAACAAGAACATGGCTGCTGCCCGGGAGCGGCTCGGCAGGTCTCCCCGAAGTGATTGGAGAGAGATTCAGCGGCTTCCAGGGTTAGTGTAAAATAAATAAAGTGTTTAAAAGTTATAAAAATTAAAGTAACATAAAAGAAAAAGAAAAAAAGCAAAAAAAATTAAGTCCCCCGCCCCAAGGGCAAACGCGTCGGTGCATCTACGTGCTAAAAGGACAATTGCGCTACACATGTTACATGTCGCCGTGAACGTCGCAGTGAGAGCAATAATTCTAGCACTGTCAATCACTGTTAGCACTAAACTGATGAGCGGTAAAAGCGTTTAAAATGTTCTCTATGGGAAATGTTGGGTATTGACTTTTTTTTTGCAGCTTCACGGGCGAACGCAATTTTAAAGCTTGACGTGTTTGGTATCTATTTACCCGGCGTGACCCCGTCTTTCATATTTTACCAAAGAATTGGGTATTATATTCTGTTTCTGTGCACTAAACTTTAATTTAGTTTTTCTCCTAAAAATACGGGTTTGATAAACATTTGCATAGAAATGTATATTTTATCATGCGCAAATAGTAAGAAATGCCCCAGACAGCAAGTGGTTAAAATGACACCAAAAAATGTTTTTTCTATTTTTAATTTTAGTTTCTTAAACTTTTTTTATTTGTTTGCATTTTTAATTTTTATTTAACTTCTAAAAAAAAAATAATGTCTTTACTTTTAGTTTAATTTTATTTTTTTAAAACTTTTTTTAACTTTATTGCTGGGAGCAATAGCCAGCCTGCTATTGGATATTTCAAACTGCAATAGCCAATAGCAGGCTGGCTATTGCATCTGCCCACTACTTGCTGTCAATCAGCAAAGGAGGGGCCTGAAGGAGAAAGTTCTCTATCAGGTCCTCCCATGCTGATTTACAGCAGGCAGTGGGCGGGTGCAATAGCCAGCAGTCGCTAAGGGTATGTTTTGGTTCAGCTCCTCTCCCTTACCGTTATGGGAGTGATCCGAATCAATGTTGTGGCTTCCTTAACCAAGTGGGCATTTATTTTGAAGTGCTTCCTTTTGCATTTCCATCTGATTGGTGAAAGGTGGGCTTCCTGATATTGTTGCTTTTGGACAAAGCCTTGGCTTGGGTGAATCCCCCTTATGGGAGAACATTAAACCTGTCATACACGATTACCCTGAATTTGTTGCCTCCTTTCGTGGAGTATTCATAGTAACATAGTAGGTGAGGTTAAACATGAGTCCATCTAGTTCAACCTGTGTGTGTATGTTTGTATATACACTCACTGGCCACTTTTAGTAGGTACACCTTGCTTCAGAACTGCTTTAATTCTTCGTGGCATTGATTCAACAAGGTGATGGAAATATAATAAAGAAGGAAGAAAAAGATGGGTTTTTTTTCTGGCACCAGAGAGGCAAGTCCAATAAACTTCAAACCAAAATGTATGTATAAAAATATGTACATTTATTTAACAAAAATTAAAAGCATTGGAAAGTGCATGGGACATGTAAAAGACCACACAGCTCTGAGGGAACCAACTATCACCACCTTGGGTTCCACGGTCGAGGTTTACTAAGGTGATCACAGATCTATACATATGAACATATTGGCTTGAAACAAATACCATAAGCAGATAAGTCTCATAAGAGTGGGTGATTCATCAGTGGCAACAATAAACCTCAAGTGGAACACAATATTTTGGGAGGTGGTGTGGTACTTGCAATGCTGGGTAAGGCAATGCTTGTAGGCTCTACGCGTTTCGTGCCATGGGGCGCTTCATCAGAAGGAGGAGGTGTTCTAAAGGTCATACAAAAGTAAAGTATAAATATTTGACAAACAGTCCAACTGTACATAGAAAAATATCGAAATGTGCCAAACAGTCTTACCCCTTCAGCGTGAGATCAATAAATGCAATAAATGCGTGGTACAAGCGTCAAGCGAATCTTTGGTAATCGTTTCCATATATATATATATATATATTAGCCAGGGTTATGTCACATAACCAGCCAGGGAGTCTATAAATGTCCAGAGGAGGGAGTATTTGAAAGGAATAATAAAAAGTATAGGGATTGGATCAACCATTCAAACAAGAGAGGACCGGATAGGTCCTTTACTTACCCCAGAATAGGACTAAGTTTCAATGTAGCCTGGTGAAATAAAGATCCCAGGGCAGCTGGTGGCAAACTCCTCCACCTGATGCCGCCGATGCTTGCAGGGCCGTTTCCAGCCGAACACTGCAGACATCGGCAGCCACGTGCGGGCATTTAAGGACGGCGTCTGACGTAGGAAGTCAGCTGACTTCCTAGGTGAAAGATTTTAGCCAATTTAGTTGCGCTGGAAAAAAGATATGTGAAATCACCAGCTGCAACAATGTGTATAACCGTGATCAATGTGAACAATTATGTTGCGCTTGGTAGTGAGCAATATTCTTTGCTGTATCATCTTACTGTGTTTCCATCTCAATGAAAATGTTTGTTTATATTTAAGTGAAAATTAATGAAAAATAAATAAATTGATAGATAAGATGAACAAAAAATCGTAAAATAGTGTAAAATATGTATAATAAATAAATTAATAAATTATAAACTGTGTCTTTGTTTTTGTTCAATATTTCGTTAGTAAAAAATGTTTGTGATGTGACAATTAAAACAGTATTCTGTGATTAGACACACGATCCCACGTCTATATGAATTACCTGTGCATTCAGATTCAAAAAGTTGATCTCATCACTCGATTGGTTGATTCCAATTACACAGCTATTCGATTCAGAGTGACCAATATTGATGATAACTCACATAAAAAACATTTAAAAAAACATTTATCATCGCCCCAAAACGGAAAAAAACGAAAAAAAGACAGAAAGAAAGGCAGTGTCTCTATATAAGGCGTGGATTAGGGTTACGCCAACGATTCTTTCAATCAACGAGGCATTTAACTCTTTCACTCAGGAGGAAAAAATTAATGAAAGCCAAAAGAAACGAAAACCAAAAAAACACAAAGTGTCTATTACTTTGTCTTCAATCCATAAGTCCCCGAAATCTTTATATTTCTCTCTCTCCTCCAATCGGTCAGCACACGGTTCTGATGCCGGTGTCGAACGCCCTCCAGGAGCAGTCCAACCGAGGGAGGAAGACGGGGAAAAGGACACAAGAGAGAAAGCAGATCTAAGTGTAGTCACGAAAGTCCTTTATTCCAAATATAAATGATTACACTTACGAAATGGTTTGAATAAAATTTGCATGTGGGTGTAAACGGCGCCCAGCCTTTTAAGGTCTATCCGGTATGTCAGGAGGGTAGCAGCGGGTCCCCTTGATGCGTTTCGTCAGTCTTTTGAAAAAGTCAAAGACTGACGAAACGCGTCAAGGGAACCCGCTGCTTCCTTCCTGACATACCGGATAGACCTTCAAAGGCTGGGCGCCGTTTACACCCACATGCAAATTTTATTCAAACCATTTCGTAAGTGTAATCATTTATATTTGGAATAAAGGACTTTCGTGACTACACTTAGATCTGCTTTCTCTCTTGTGCCCTTTTCCCCGTCTTCCTCCCTCGGTTGGACTGCTCCTGGAGGGCGTTCGACACCGGCATCAGAACCGTGTGCTGACCGATTGGAGGAGAGAGAGAAATATAAAGATTTCGGGGACTTATGGATTGAAGACAAAGTAATAGACACTTTGTGTTTTTTTGGTTTTCGTTTCTTTTGGCTTTCATTCATTTTTTCCTCCTCTGAGTGAAAGAGTTAAATGCCTCGTTGATTGAAAGAATCGTTGGCGTAACCCTCATCCACGCCTTATGTAGAGACACTGCCTTTCTTTCTGTCTTTTTTTCGTTTTTTTCCGTTTTGGGGCGATGATAAATGTTTTTTAAAATGTTTTTTATGTGAGTTATCATCAATATTGGTCACTCTGAATCGAATAGCTGTGTAATTGGAATCAACCAATCGAGTGATGAGATCAACTTTTTGAATCTGAATGCACAGGTAATTCATATAGACGTGGGATCGAGTGTCTAATCACAGAATACTGTTTTAATTGTCACATCACAAACATTTTTTACTAACGAAATATTGAACAAAAACAAAGACACAGTTTATAATTTATTTATTTATTATACATATTTTACGATTTTTTGTTCATCTTATCTATCAATTTATTTATTTTTCATTAATTTTCACTTAAATATAAACAAACATTTTCATTGAGATGGAAACACAGTAAGATGATACAGTAAAGAATATTGCTCACTACCAAGCGCAACATAATTGCTCACATTGACTTCCTAGGTGGTTCCACCCTACGGCCGATGACGGCCGGTGGGCGGGACATCTCTGCCCCGGATCAAACGAGCATGGTGCCGCTATGGATGTTGCTAGGGCCAGAGGGAGACGCCGCCGGTCGTTCAGAAGGAACGGCCATGCCCGCAAGTGCTGGGAAGCAAGAGAGGGGGGCTGAATAGGACTCACCCGGCGCATCCGTACTCTCCAGCGGTGCGTCGTCTCTGCCGTGACGTCACGCTGGTCTCCGCCCCCTGACCGCGGCTTCCCCTCATAGCCACAGCGGAAACATTCCCTCGGCGTTCTGTCAATGTGGAATGTCGAGTGAAGTCTCCCCGCACTCCACCGAACCAGGCCGCCTGCCGCTGCTTCAGCCAGCCGTGGCTGTCCTCTGGGACACAGCACCTCACCTCCAGCAGTCTCTCTGCCATTGCACTGCAGAACGGACTCCCCAGCACTTAACCACCATCACCCCAACCGCAAGTATTAGGGGCTCTGCCTCTACCTATTGCTGCTATTCACTTCCCATAGTGATTGCTAAAACTGAAAGGGAGTACTGTTTCTCAATTGCATAAGATGCCTAATTCTACTCATTAGGATTGCTTCCCATAGTGATTGCTAAAACTGGAATGGAGTACTGTTTCTCAATTGCATAGGATGCCTAATTCTGCTTATTAGGATTTATCAATCAGTGTTGTGGATACTTGTCTCCAGTGTGTACCTATTCCAAACTGCTAACTGAACTTGATGCTGTATTACTAGAACTATAAAGTATTCACAATTCCTCTGGTGCTAGGATTAAGATTCGGAGTGCACATTATTGCGGTGTATGTGTAGAATGTGCTCTGATTTGGGGGTGCCTTAAATTACTGATGAACAACTGAATCTTAAATAAGTGTCGGGTTTATTTACAAATAGAGATATACATACATTCTAATTACAATTAAGGTAATTTGAAAGGGGAATTGGGGATAGGAATTGAGGTTAAGGATCCTACAGCTAGCTACACCATTCTCTCTCATTCACACATGCCATGGGTTTTTCTCTGTTCTCAGAACACGCCTCTCCAGCAGTTCTCAGCGAATCACATTCTTGATTGCAGAGTTCAGAAAGACTTGTCTTGTCCAAAGGTCTTGCTGGTGAGCTAGATTAGTGTCACACAGGAAGAAGGTTCCATCATATGCCCCCATCCCAGCATATATGCCTTGCTGACACAGGAGTGGGCAGTAAATACCAGCAGGGGTCGGGCTTGCCCCAGGGCATGACCGTCCTGGCAGATCTGCATTCATCAGTGTCCAGCCCCAAGAACCCTTTGATGGCCCTCATTTTCATATCAGCCACCTGCTGATTCCATTCAAGATATCAAGGAACCTTTGCATCAAAGCTGTATTATAGATGTCAATGTTATCGGTTCCAACAGTATGCCATAGGGAACTACAGTCCCATCACTCCCCTATAATTGTACTTTCAGACAGATAATTGCAATAGTACCTGGTATTACCAACCTGTTACTAGGCCTCTCCTCCCTCTAGGCCGGGATACATGAAGTGGAACGGTTCCCCATCGCACTTGGTGTATTAGGGAACCGTGCGACTGATCCAATCCCATAAGCCTATTCCCTAATCGATCCGCAGCTGTGATCCTAAACCTCTACTGCTTGCGTGACAGATTGACCGAACCCAAAGTGAGGATTCAACAGCGAGACATGGAATGTTGGATGGATCCGGAGGGAAGACGGCAAGGTACGGCGGACGGCCACCGGGTTCACAACCTTCTCTATGGGGAAAGGCCCTCTGAACAAGCGACTAAGTTTCCTAGAAGGGGTGCTGATGGTGAGGTGCTTGGTAGACAACCATACAAGATCCACTACTTGGTAGGGCAGAGGATCACGTCTACGCAGGCCATAGAACCGTTTATGCCTTACCTGGGCACGAGTCAAGTTGTTTCTCAGAAAGACATTGTTCTGCTGGATCTGCTGAAGGCACTGGTTGGATGCCGGGGTGTTGGTAGGTAGGATTAAGATTCGGAGTGCACATTATTGCGGTGTATGCCATAGGGAACTACAGCCCCATCACTCCCCTATAATTGTACTTTGCAGACGGATAATTGCAATAGTACCTGGTATTACCTGGTATTAGGCCTCTCCTCCCTCTAGGCCGGGATACATGATGTGGAACGGTTCCCCATCGCACTTGGTGTATTAGGGAACCGTCCGACTGATCCAATCTCATAAGCCTATTCCCTAATAGATTCGCAGCTGTGATCCTAAACCTCTACTGCTTGCAGATACGTGACACACAGATCTCAAAATTTACTAAATACTTATTAAATCATTAAAAAATCCGTTTTAATATGAAAAAACAGTGATTTGTACATAATGTATATAATGGCATACATTTCATTAGATCATGATTCGAAAAGGAGAGAGATAAAATCAGTATGGTAATTATTATGATGGGAGATATCCCTCAGATACACAAAGATATAATATTAACATATACAGAGAGTTCAATGGTGTAGGAATATATGATGTATATGATAAATATAATGTATATAATCAAATTTAATTATTTAAAACAAGTTTTTATGCAAAGAGGTACTTATGGTTCAAAAAAGATGCACGATACAGTCATGATTCCGAAAGACACAGACAACGTAGCATAAGATGCCACAAAGAGCACTCGTTGGATATACTGAGAAGCACTGAGGGCATGATACAAGGTGGTCTGTTCAATAGGGTGATATGTAATATAATGTATGAAGTATCACCTAAATGGGTTAGGCTGCGATTACAAAAAGCAACGTTAATCAGTTATATATGTATAATGTAAAATAATAACTGCATATTATAGCTGCAGAATATATCATGTAAAGTTGGTGTGTTGGCCAAGCCTACACATATGTACATAGTGAATCCGACTAGAGTTATGCCATAAGCATAGCATATGGTGACCAAGGTAGTTGCGCTAGGATATATGAAAAAATCAGAAACCAAAATACAGAAAAAATAGAAAAAGATATAATAATATCAAAAAATAAAAGCGCAGCACACTGGTTCACAAATAAGCATAGCATAGTTATAACTATATATTCCGATGCAGCTAACCGTATTTTTGGTATAGGGATTTGAAGTGAGCCATCACCATCACAGGTCAAAATAAATCCTGCTAAAATTCTAGCCCAACCACAACGAAGCTACTTACTATCTAAATCAATGCAGCTACACAAGCTATGGTCACAAGCCAAGCATCCGGAGGGATCATAATCCCATCTAATTGTTTCAGCAGCACAGAGGTGTCTCATGTCTATCTAAAAGACACCTCCGTGCTGCTGAAACAATTAGATGGGATTATGATCCCTACGGATGCTTGGCTTGTGACCATAGATGTTGAAGCCCTATACAGCAGCATTCCCCATTCTAAAGGATTAACTACCATCAGACAGTTCCTTAGCGAAAGAACCAATGCCTCTGAGATGTATAACAGATTCATCCTAGATGTCTTGGAGTTCATCCTTAAACATAACGTGTTTATCTTCAATGGATCCCCCTACCTCCAGATACAGGGCGTAGCAATGGGCACCTGCTGTGCCCCTTCCCACGCCAATCTGTATCTGGGGGGGTGGGAAAGAGACCTGTTCCATCAGGAGGATGATACAGGTATGCTGGAGTTTGTGTTGTCATGGTCCAGATATATAGACAACATCTTTATGGTGTGGAAGGGCACTAGGGAATAACTGGATCTATTCATTGAATCTCTGTAAATCAATTACTACAATCTGAAATTCACGATGAGTTGCCATCAAAGATCCATTGCTTTCCTGGATGTCTCTGTAGGGGTACTGGAGGATGGCTCCATTTTTACTAACTTATATAGAAAGGAAACAGCGGGCAACACCATCTTGCATGCTTCCAGCGCTCACCCTGTACCTCTAAAAAGTAGCATCCCTTACAGCCAATACTTGCGTTTGAGACGCATATGCTCAACTGATGACCTATTCAATGAAGAGGCAAGAAAACTCAGAGATCGACTATTAGTGAGAGGCTATAGTAAAAAACTCCTTAAGAGAACATACCAACGAGTTGTAATCCAGAAACAGGAAAAATGAATCTATTCCTCAAAAAAAGAACGTGGAGCCACTGGTGAAACCTCCAACATACGTTTTATTACACACTTCTCGAACCAACATACCCAGATCAGAACTATCATGGAAAAACATTGGCATCTACTTTTGGAGGATGCCAGGATCTCTAAGTTCTTGGGCCCCAAGCCCCAAATGGTTTACAGGTGCTCCAAATCTATAAAAGATCAACTAATACACAGTCATTATCTATCACAGGCTGAGATCAATATTAGTAGAGACAGTGGTACCTTTCGCTGCCAACAATGTAATTTCTGTAAATACATCAAACAAGGTAACCTTACCCAACTACCTAATGGCAAGTTATGGTCCCCCAGAAATCACATAGACTGTAATACCAAAGGAATTGTTTACCTAATGTCATGCACCTGCGGTGCATTTTACATTGGCAAAACAATCAGACCATTTTCTAAAAGGATCCAGGATCACATCTATTTGGCCCAGAATGCCAAAATGACCACACCAGTTAGCAGACACATTGGATTATTTCCATAACTTTAATCCTGAGGTCCTGTCCTTCTATGGTTTGAAACACATAAAGCATAGCGTCCGAGGTGGCAATTTGGATCAAAAAGTCCTTCGGAAGGAAATTAATTGGATCTATAAACTACAGGCTACAAAACCTCCAGGCCTCAATGAAGCCTTGAGCTTCAAACCATTCCTTTGAAATTGGATGAATGAATTTCTTCACCTAACATGACAATATGATATAATTCTATGTGACATGAGCATTTACTAATCGGCAACTCTTTGATCGACGGACCCCCACTTGGGTTGGATCAATTATCCACAGTGTGGAAAATGCTTTTTCCATCTTTGTATATTTAGCTTTTGGATGCCCCCCTGTATATCTTTGCCATACTGATGTCAGTCAATTAATCCATCTGTAGTAATAATCAAAAATCACTGCGCTGGGAATGAGTGACTCGAAATCTAAATAACTAAATAGACCAGCAGCAACTTTGTGTATAAGTGAGTCTATTATGTGGCAAATAAGTTGCGCTCGGTCTAGTTGTGAATGGATGTGAAAGTGCTCTCTCAAAACCCAAAGGGGGGAGATCACCTTCAGATAACAAAATACATTTTAAATATAAAGTAGATGTCTCCACTAGTGATAGTGAACTAATGTTTGAAGATGCAGAACTCAACCCGGTGGTACTCGAGTGTATTGTATGTGTGTCGTGGGTTTTAACTGGCTAAACAAATCAGTTATATTGAAAACATCCGTAAAGGCATAATCATAAAGCAATAATATGTGAGAAAACAGTGAATAAAAGCACCTATATATAAAATCCAGTAAATAGTTAAACAACAAGTGATACGTAATAAAAACGAAAAAGGTTTTGAGAGAGCACTTTCACATCCATTCACAACTAGACCGAGCGCAACTTATTTGCCACATAATTAATCCATCTGAGTGCGGGAAATGTTTTTTCCCCATATTCTTTGTTCTTCTTTTTCTTTCTTATGGTTATCAGTGTCCCATCCCCTCCTCATCAGGTTTTTACCCCCTATTCTTGGGGTACTGCTTAACCAGCAACAGTGATGGCTCACTTTTATTTCCTACACCATTGACACGGTTAGCTGCATTGATTCACATAGTAAGTAGCTTTGTTGCGGTTGGGCTAGAATTTTAGCCGGATTTATTTTGACCTGTGATGGTGATGGCTCACCTCAAATCCCTATACCAAAAATATGGTTAGCTGCATCGGAATATATAGTTATAACTATGCTATGCTTATGGCATAACTCTAGTCGGATTCACTATGTACATATGTGTAGGCTTGGCCAACACACCAACTTTACATGATATATTCTGCAGCTATAATATGCAGTTATTATTTTACATTATACATATATAACTGATTAACATTGCTTTTTGTAATCACAGCCTAACCCATTTAGGTGATATTTCATATATTACATATAACTCTATTGAACAGACCACCTTATATCATGCCCTCAGTGCTTCTCAGTATATCCAACAGGTGCTCTTTGTGGCATCTTATGCTACGTTGTCTGTGTCTTTCGGAATCATGACTGTATCGTGTATCTTTTTTGAACCATCGTAAACCTCGTAAATGCCTTTTTTCTAAGGAGAATAAGTTTAATTTTTTAAGGTGGTCATCATAACTCAGGCCTTCTGTCCCTTTAACTAATTTTGTAACCCTTCTCTGGACTCTCTTAAGCTCGAGGATGTCTTTCCGTAGAGTTAGCGACCAAAACTGCATCCAATACTCAGGATGAGGGCGAATTAGTGATTTGTAAAGTGGAAGTAACACTCTTTTATCCCTTGCTACAATCCCTCTTTTGATGCATGCCAGTATGCCCTTTGCTTTGCTGGCTACTGCTTGGCATTGCATACTATTGCCAAATTTGTTATCTATGAGCACCCCCAGGTCTTTTTCCATGTTTGACCTCCCTAATGTAGCATCCCCCAAGTTGTAGTTTGTAAACCTGTTCTTTGCTCCCATGTGCATAACCTTACATTTGTCAATATTAAAATGTAAGGTTTTTAATATTGAAAAACTTTTCAATTTTATATAAATCCTGTATGAAGTGCAAAAATCTCCTGTTCAGAATTTACTGCCCTACACACTTTAGTATCGTCCACAAAAAACAAAATCAAACTATTTATTCCACTCTCTGTCATTAATGAATAGGATGAACAGGATCCGTCCCAGCAACAAACACTGGGGCACCCCCCCACTCCCCACTTTTGCCCAATTAGAAAATTACTTATTTATTACTACCCTCTGGATCCGTTCTTGCAGCCAATTTTCCACCCATGTACATATGGTTTCATCTAAACCTATAGACCTTACTTTATAAATTAAACGTTTGTTGGGTAGTGTATGTTATGCTCTAGCAACGTCCAGATACACCACGTCTATTGGTTTTCATCTGTCTAAATTAATACTGACTTCCTCATAAAATGTCAGTAAATTGGACTGACATAAATGGTCCTTCATGAAGCCATGTTGGTTACTGCTTATGATACCAGTTTTATTTGCAAATTCCTGCATGTAGTCCCTTATCATGCCTTCCAATATTTTGCACACTATTGACGTTAAGCTGACTGGCCTATATTTACCCGGTGTACTTCGTTTCCCCTTTTTGTATATCAGTATCACATTCACTTTCCGCCAATCTGCCGGTAACATACCTGTCATTATATTGTCCATAAAAATTAAGTGTACATACAATGGTCTGGCTATGGCCTGGCTAAGTTCCTTTAGTACCCTCAGATGTAACCCATTGGGTCCTGGGGATTTGTTTACATTTAATCTTTCTAGCCTTTGTACAACTATGCTTACCGACAGCCACTGAAATACGTTAAAACTTATGTAACTATTTTTGAAGCTGATGCCCTGATCACTACTCCCGCCCGTCTCATCTATAAAAACAGATAAAAATAATTTGTTTAACACATTTGACTCATATTCTTGCAGCCCTGATTGCTTTTTAAAAATCTTTTGTTGCATTCCCTGTAGTTTTTGAATGTTACTGTTCCCTCTGAGTTATACTTTTTGAAGGCCTTATCCTTTTCCCTCATGTGTTGTTTTACCTTGCTAGTTAACAACCCTGGTGTAGCCTTCGCTTTTTTTAATTTATTGGTAAACGGAATGCACTGACCAATTTTGTTGTTTAAGATTTCCTTGAAATGTTCCCATTAGTCCTCAGTGTTCATATTCAGAAAGATTTCCTTCCAATTTATGTCGCATAATAGGCCTCTCAGTCTATTAAAGGAGAACTATGGGGTCAGTGTTTTTCCCCATAGTTCTCCTTAGGGTAACGGGAGGACACAAACTAGCGTCCTCCCTTTACCCTAAGCTCAGTATATATATCATAGTTCTCCTTTAAAGTTAGCTTTCTTAAAATTGAGTATTCTTTTCGTACTCGATGTACAGGCTCGTTCCACTTCTGCTGCCAAGCAGCTCAGGTCTATCCTATTGGGTACACGAAATGTTGCTGCGTATGCTATTGAATTTCATACCCTGGCGGCAGAGGTAGGCTGGAATAACGAGGCTTTGGTGGCCGCCTTCTTACATGGCCTCTCCAATACCTTGAAGGGTGAGATTGCGGCCAAAGACTTGCCTAGTGAGCTTGAGGCTCTAATTTCCCTCCGCATTCTGATGGATACCAGGCTCAGGGAGAGACCATCTTTTAGGGAGTGCCTGTAGAGGCCTCCTACCAGACTGGCTCCCACGTTTCCTTTCCCACCCATTCCTCCCTCACCTCCCTCACCTCCCACGGCTCCTGAGCATGGTGTGTCAGGCAGTGAACCCATGCAGTTGGGGTTCACTCGCCTTTCTGAAGCGGAGCTGGCCTATAAAAGGAGAGATCACTTGTGCCCTTACTGCGGTCTCAATGGGCGTCTCCTAAAAACGTGTCCAACACGTCCGGGAAACACTCACACTCTCAAGGTCCTGTCGGGGCAGACCTTAGATGGAATTACTTCGTCCCCGGTTCTCCCGAAAGACAAACCATTAATTGCGGTTGTCTTCTAAGCTGGTTCCTCTGCTGTCACTCAGGCCCTAGCAGATTACGGTGCTGCTGGTTACTTTATTGATGGCACGTTTGCCTCTGGGAATTCAATTCAGCTCCATTTGCCATTGAGGCCATCGATGGCAGACCTCTGAGTCCTGCACATATTACCCATGAGACCTTTTTTGTTGATCTGGCTGTAGGACCCTTACATCGGGAGTCGGTATGTTTCCAGTTTATTTCCTCTCCACGCTATCGAATTGTTCTAGGTCACCCATGGCTACAGAAACATAACCTGACCTTCAATTTGCAGATAGCTGAGATTCTCCCCTAGTCTCCACAATGTAATGCTACATGCATCCATAGGCTGGTTAAGCTCCTTTGTACAGCCTCGGTCTCCACGTTGCCTACTGAATATCTCAAGTATCAGGATGTCTTCGATTAAAGTTCAGGCTGATGCTCTTCCACCACATCTTCCCTACGATTGTGCTATTGAATTGCAGACTGGTGTAGTCCCAGCTTGTGGCATAGTTTACCCTCTCTCTGTTGCAGAGAATAAAGCCATGGATGAGTACGTTGCGGATGTGCTTTCACGGGGGTTCACCTGCAAGTCCACTTCTCCAGCAGGAGCTGGCTTTTTCTTTGTAAAGAAGAAGGGTGGCAAGCTGAGACCTTGTATTGATTATAGGGGTCTCAATCGCATCATAATCAAGAATGCCAACCAAATTCTCTCAAGGAAGCAACGGTCTTCACCAAACTCGATCTAAGAGGTGTGTATAATCTCGTAAGACCAAGGAGGGCCATGAGTGGAAGACAGCGTTTGACACCAGGAGCGGGCATTACGAGCATCTAGTGATGCCCTTTGGATTGTGCAATGTGCCTGCTGTCTTTTAGGAGTTCACTAATTATGTTCTCTGTGATATGCTACAGCAATGCATGGTAGTCTATTTAGACAATATTTGAATACACTCCTCCTTTCTTGAATTGCACTGCCTGGACGCCAGATGAGTTTTGCAATGTTTACATGAGAATGGGCTTTTCTGAAAGCTTGAGAAATGTGATTTTCACCAGTCCCAAGTTACTTTCTTGGGCTACGTTATCTCTTCCGAGGGGTCCTCCTCAGAAATGCAATTACTAGATCAGAAATAGAGAACTTTTGGCCATAATTCTGGCTCTCAAGGAGTGGAGACATCTGCTTAAGGGGAACTACGGTCCCTGTTCTTATTCTAACGGATCATAAGAACTTAACTTGTCTCTTGGTAGCCAAGAAGCTGTCACAACGCCAAGCGTTGTGTTTCTTTCTCAATTCAATTATGTGGGCTCTGTCTCGCCAATGTCCAGGGAAGAGTCCGTGCCCACTCCGGTTATTCCTCCAGATCATTTCCTGGCAACTATCCACACTAATTTAACCTCTCCCCTGGAAGAGAAGATTCTGGCCGCTCAACCTAAAGCTCCTCCAGAGAAACAAAGCGATAAGTGTTTTGTACCTGAGAATTTACACATTAAACTGCTCTGAACTTACCACAACTCCAAGACTTCTGGTGACCATGGTAAGAATCAAATGACTTGGGCTATCTCTCGCCAATTCTGGTTGCCATCTCTCCACACTGAGGTCGCCGCTTACGTGGCCACCTGTTCCATTTGTGCCAAAAGCAAACCCCCTTAACAAATCCCCTTCCTGTGGGCCTACTACAACCTATTCCCAATGGCCAATGTCCTTAGTCCCACCTAGCTATGGACGTTGTCGTGGACCTTCCTGTATCTCGTGGTTATACCACTATCCTCATGGTTTGACCGTTTTTCCAAAATGTGCCATTGCATACCATTTAAGAAGTTGCCCGCAGCTCAGAAGCTTGCCTTGGTTTTTCAGAATTTCAGAATTTTTTTAGTTTAGTTTTGTCGACTAAATCTCCAGAAGAGAAAATTGCAATGTATTTTTGTCATAGTTTTCCTCCTATTAACTTAGTTTCTTATTTCGTTTTCATCAGTGAAAAAGATTTTAGATGGCAGGAAAATTATGTATGTTTGTCCCTTGAAGTCGCCTCCCTCTATGCATCAAAACCATATGAGGTAGATATACAAGCACTATAATAATTCTTAGACTCCCAACTTACCATTAGCAAGCACATTTTATATGGCATGGGGCTAGATTTTTACTGGAACATAATGCCTTGAATTTATGGCAACATTTTATTTAAAGTGCAGTGGCATCACTATGGAAGTTAGTTATATTATAACCCTTTTGCAAAAATATAATATACTATGAGCATTACTTAGAAGATGTCAGTATTATATGGGACACATCTTCTAATTATCTAATGGACTTTGTAATCTATTGCAGTTTTAATAATTTTAATATTAAGTTCATGCATGTGTCAAATCCAAAGATGGTTTTCCTAGATTTGGAGCTATTTTATGGCAATAAGGGGAGCATATAATCTAAGAATTATTTTACATAATGAAAGTAACAATCACCATAAGTGGAAGAAAAATATTGTTTTTGGCTTTGTTCCGCCAAATGTCGTTAGGAAGATTATGTACATCAAAGCATGCTGCTAAAGAACAAATTTATAGAAAAGGGATATAATCCAGATCACAAAGATCAAATCATTGCAGGGTTTAGACAGACTTACTCTCAGCCCACTATCTCCCACAAAAAAAATTAGTTACTTTAAGGGCATGGTATAGATCAAGGGTCTCAAAGTACCGGCCCACAATAATCAAAAACAGAAGATGAAGTTGCACAAGGAATATTAAGCCATACTACTTTTAGCTGAACACATCAGGGAATGGTAATGTGAATAGATAAGGCAGTCTCTAGTTTAAACAGCAGCAGCAATTCACTTAAACAGCATAGTATATGAGTATTGGTATAATATGAGTTGATACTGAGAAGGCTCCACTAGGTGGCAGAGTATAGGCTCCAATCAGAAGTGAACAACAGTCCATAAGCAGATACTTGCAGTTTAGTTGATGCACCCAGTGGTTCAATTCAGGAGAACACCAGAGAAGGCTGGCTGCTGGGGGAGATTTGGGGTCAGATTCTGTGTGGTACCAAGGGTCCTGGAGAGGTTCCTGGGTGAATTGGGCAACGATCCCAATAATCGAACACCCTACAGCGTTCTCAGGAGGTTTAAATAGCCAGCGGCCGTGACGTCACGCGGCCGCGGTGAGCTTCCGCGTTCCAGCGTGGAACACACAATACTTCCTGTCAAGGGGGAGAAGGCCTGCGGCGGACTCCCCGGCCGATACGTTCCAGCGTGGAATGCAGCCGGCGAGTGCCGCGAACGAGCGGGACATCACAGTACCCCCTCCTTAAGGGAAGCCCTCTGGGGTTCCACGAGGGTGATGGCTTGGAAGGATACCTGTTATGAAACCTCCGCATCAGAAGGGGAGCATGCACATCCTGAGCACTCTCCCATGAATCCTCCTGAGGACCATAACCCTTCCAGCGGATTAGATATTGCAAGGTTTTGCCACGCCTTCTGGAATCGAGGACCTCCTCGACCTCATACTCGATCCCCCCCTGTACCTCTGCGGGGGAGCAGGTTGAGGAGCCCTGTTCGGGAAAGGGTCGGCCTTAAACGGTTTCAGCAAAGAAACATGGAACGACGGGTGGCAACACTGAACTGCGGGTTGATCACGCACGGCGTTCGGGTTGATCACCTTCTCGATAACGTAGGGTCCAATGAACTGTCTCCCTAGTTTCTTAGAGGCAACCTTCAGTCTCAAGTTCCTGGTGGAGAGCCAGACGTTTTGACCCACCTGATAAGTTGGAGGTGTACGTCTTTTTAAATCGTAAAAGTGTTTCTGCCACTCCTGGGCACGTTTGAGGTTACTTTGGAGTAATACGTTGATTTTGGAGAGGTTTGTCAAGTAGTCCTCGGCTGACGGAACGTTAGGAGGAAGGAAGGCGGTAGGTAGGTTGGGTGGAACCCGTAATTCGAGAAGAAAGGTGTATGCAGAGTGGAGGAACTGGTGGAATTATTGAAAGCGAATTCCGCGAGTGGGAGCAGGTCGTACCAGTCGTCTTGAAGGTGGGTGGTATAACATCTTAAATACTGTTTGAGACACTGGTTGACCCTTTCCGTCTGGCCATTGGTCTGAGGGTGGTAGGCTGTGGAAAGCCGGTGGTCGATACGTAGTGAGGAGCAGAGGGCCCTCCAGAATCTGGAGACGAACTGGGTGCCTCGATCGGATATGATGGTGGTAGGTAGTCCATGGAGCCTAAGGATCTGTGAGACAAAGCAATCTGTGGTCTCCTTAGATGAGGGGAGTTTTTTGAGGGGAATGAAATGGGCCATCTGGGTAAGGACGTCTACCGTTACCATGATGGTGTTATGACCTTTGGAAGAAGGCAGTTCCACAATGAAGTCCAGGGTAATGATTTCCCAGGGTCGGTTCGGTATGTCGATTGAAGCAAGTAACACATATGGGGGTCTCCTTTCGTGTTTGCAAGTCTCGCAGGTGGTGACAGTCTAGGACAGTCTCCTTCATGCATGGCCACCAGAAGTTCCTCTTGATTAACTCGAGGGTCTTGATGTAGCCGGGATGACCCGCTAGGGGAGCATCATGAAGCAACTGTAGGACTGTGGGTTGCATGAGGGGGGAACGTACATCCTGGTATCCTTGTAGAGGAAGCCTTCGTCGTCTGTCGTGAGACCCGGAGGGAGAGAATCCGGGTTGGTGGGTAGGCTGTTTCTAATTTGTTCCTTGAATGGTATGATAGAACCGAGGAACTTGGAAGCCGGAATTATTGGAATAGGAGTTACTGGATCGTCTTAGTGGATACGTGAAAGAGAATCAGCCTTGCCATTACATGAACCGGGACGATAGGAAATAATGAAATCGAAACGATCAAAGAACAAACTCCATCTGACTTGTCTCCCCGAGAGGGTTTTGCAGGTTTTAAGATACTGGAGATTGCGATGGTCAGTAAAGATGGTGAACGGGAATCTTGTTCCCTCGAGTAAATGTCCCCAGGTCTCTAGTGCAACTTTGATCGCGAGGAGTTCCTTCTCCCCTACGGGGTAGTTAGTCTTAGCTGTGGTGAGGGTTCTAGAGAAAAAGGCCACGGGGTGCAACGGAGTATCCAGTCCCTTGCGCTGTGATAACACACCCCCAACAGCTACATGAGAGGCATCAACCTCCAGTACGTAATGGTACTCTGGGTTTGGCAACTGCAGGATTGGGGCTGAGGTGAAACTCTGCTTCAGTATTGTGAAGGCTTTTCCGGCATCGGGGGACCATGAGAAGTTGGTCGTGGAGCCTGTAAGAGCAGTTAAAGGCTTGACAATAGAAGAGAAGTTTCTTATAAATTTCCTGTATTAGTTAGAGAAGCCGAGGAAGCGTTGCAGAGCCTTCTTATTCCTTGGAACCGGCCACTTCACGATAGTCTATTTTTGCTTGATCCATCTCTATGCCCAAGGGAGATATTACATACCCCAGGAACGATATAGTGCTTTGTTCAAAGACACATTTCGACAACTTTACATATAAGGAGTCGAGAGAGGATCCATCTGACGTGTTTTCTGTGACTTTCTAGATCCTTGGAATAGACTAGAGTGTCGTCGAGATACATGACAACACAGACATCGAGGAGGTCTCTGAAGATGTCGTTTATCAGGTGTTGGAAGGTGGCAGGGGCGTTGCATAATCCGAAGGGCATGACGGTGTACTCAAAGAGACCGTATCTTGTTTTGAAGGCTGTCTTCCATTCATCTCCCTGGTGGACTCTAATGAGGTTATATGCCGCACGTAAGTCAAGCTTTGTAAAGATTCGGGCATCTTGTAGCCTCTCGATTAAGCTCGGGTATCAATGGGAGAGGGTAGCGCTTTTTCACTGTGACTTTGTTGAGAGCTCTGTAGTCGATAATAGGTCTAAGTGATGCGTCCTTGTTCTTCATGAAGAACATTCCAGCACTGGCTGGTGAGGTGGAAGGTCTGATAAATCCTTTCCTAAGGTTCTCATCCAGGTATCCTTTGAGGTGGAGTAATTCGTGTTCCGAGAGAGGGTATATCCGGCCAGTGGGGATAGTGCTTCCTGGAATCAGGTCTATAGGGCAGTCGTATGGCCGATGTGGTGGTAGGGTTTCGGCCAACCGTACACTGAAGACCTCTGCAAAGTCCTTGTACTGAGGAGGGGCATCGTCATTGGTGACGGACAGCAGAGGTGTTACGGGATAACACGTCTCCTTGCAGTATTTAGACTGTAGTCGGAGAGTTTGTTCCTCCCATAAGAAGGTAGGTTGGTGGAGCTTGAGCCACGGTAAGCCGAGTACAATGGGGAAAACCGGAGAGGAAATCACTTCTAGTGCAAGGAATTCAGTATTGTTCTTACCACAGGTGACAAGCAGTGGTTGTGTCTGGTACCAGATGGGACCCGAAGGAGCCTTGGACCCATCTAAGAAACTGACAGACAAAGGAGTGGTGCGTTTAACTTGGGGTATATTATTTTGAACAACAAATCTGTGGTCGATGAAACTTCCATAGGCGCCTGTGTCGATCATAGCCTCAGAGACGATCCTCTCTTGGTCCCACTGTAAGGTCAAGGAGAGAAATATATAAGCATGGGGTTGCGTAATGGTAGGAGTAAGCTTACAGATGGGGTGTAGGTTATCTTCGGCCCTTGGGTTAGCCTGAGGACAGCTGGAAACTGTATGCTTTGGGGAGGCGCAATAAAGGCAGAGGTGCTTCTCCCTTCTTCGGTTTCTCTCCGTCTGGGACAGGGGTCCCCGGATGGCTCCGACCTCCATTGGCTCCTCCGCAGGGGGAGAACTCCGATGATTGGGGGTGTGGTAATATCCTGAGACCCGTTCTGTTCTCTCTCGGAGTCTTCTGTCTATAGAAATAGCTCGTTGGATTATCTCCTCTAGGGTAGAGGGAAGATCCGCACAAGCGAGCTCGTCTTTCAGCGCCTCTGAAAGTCCGAGATGGAACTGATTCCGCAGACTAACGTCGGTCAACTCAGTCTCTCTGGACCATCTGGTGAATTCAGCGACGTAGTCTCCTTCCTTGTTTCAGCGCTCTAATGGAGGTTTCGGCTGTCAGCTGCTTTGTGGAGTCTTCATACAAGCGTGACATGTTCTCCAGAAAAGCAGGGAAGGAGTTTAGTATCGGATCCTCTTTCTCAACATAGGTATCTGCTCAGGCTCTGGGCTCGCCTCTAAGATACGAAATAAGGGTGAGAACTTTAACCCTGTCAGTAGGGTAAGTCCTGGGTTGTAGTTCAAACAATAACTTGTTGGCGTTAATGAACTCCCTGTATCTCCGTCGGTCACTAGTGAAGAGATCTGGGGGGCTGACCTTGGGTTCGGGCAGTTCCCTGTTGGGGACCGGACTGGCGGGGATTTGGGCGCGTAAGGTCTGGTTCTCATGGCGGACGGCTTGAGCTGTAAGCGTCAGCGCTTCGACCTTCTGGGCGAGGGCCCAGACATAAGATGTTAGTTCCGCTGGATCCATAATGTTTTAAGGTTCGATTATTCTGTCATACGCCCGACTTTGGGAGAGGTATGGAGGATCTCAGCTGCGGATCTAACTAGTTGTTTTTAGGTGGTTGTCAGGCTATAATCCCAGGCGGCTCTCTCAATCACAAACGGAGAGTTTGGGATTTAGACATCATGGACCGCAAAATAATAATCAAAAACAGAAGATGAAGTTGCACAAGGAATATTAAGCCATACTCCTTTTAGCTGAACACATCAGGGAATGGTAATGTGAATAGATAAGGCAGTCTCTAGTTTAAACAGCAGCAGCAATTCACTTAAACAGCATAGTATATGAGTATTGGTATAATATGAGTTGATACTGAGAAGGCTCCACTAGGTGGCAGAGTATAGGCTCCAATCAGAAGTGAACAACAGTCCATAAGCAGATACTTGCGGTTTAGGTGATGCACCCAGTGGCTCAATTCAGGAGAACTCCAGAGAAGGCTGGCTGCTGGGGGAGATTTGGGGTCCGATTCCGTGTGGTACCAAGGGTCCTGGAGAGGTTCCTGGGTGAATTGGGCAACGATCCACCTTACTAATCACCACTACAATACCAGGGAATTATGTGCCTCCTCCCTGCAAAGATGCAAGCGGGTGAGAGGGCTTGGAAGGAAAGGAGGGAGGGGGGAAGTTTACTATTATTTGTGCTGGGGGCAGTCTATCATATGTGCTGGGGGCAGTGTATTATATGTGTGCTGGGGGCAGTGTATTATATGTGTGCTGGGGGATATGTGAAAGGATTACATGCAACTATTTTCTACTTTTAAATCTCTACTATGTCCCCACCACCTCCACCCACTAACTCATTCACTGCTCAGGACATTGCCATTCATTTCAAAAACAAGATAGATGCACTTTCTTGATGAGATCTCAATTGGCCAGTCATCTTCCTCAATTAGTGTAGCAGGTTCACCATTACATTTACTTTCCTCTTTCGACCCTGTCATTACAGCAGAGGTTACAACACTTTTCTCTAGCCTCTCCAGCTTTGTGTGTGGAGAGGCTAGTGTTAGATGCACAAGCTAATTAGGATGGACTTGACTAACTAATCCAAGCCAAACTCTAGCTAACACTTTTTTAAGCAGTTACAGCATTTTACATTTTTTTGGGGATAAACGTTTTACAGTATTGAAAAAAACGGTTGTAGACATTTCCTCTGTGTTTAATGGTTTATCTCAACCCTTTAACTTCCTCTTTTGCTAGACAACTTGGGCTGTTAAAGGAAGTTGAAAAATAACAGAATCACTGGCTGGATTAACAGGAGAAAATAAAGGGAAATGGCCTAATAATAGTAAACTAGTGCAGCCATCACATCTAAGAATTGGCAAGCTGCAATATATTACATTTTTGCTTTTGTGATAGATACACTTTAACTTCGGTTATTTTACCTAATCTCTCCCTGCATACTTACAATAAAGCATATTGTTAATTAGATATATGGTTAGTCTAGATTATACATCGATCAGCCATAACATTATGACCAATATTGACTAGGTCCCCCCCTTTTGCGTTTAAAACAACCCTGACCTGTCAAGGCATGGACCCCACTAGAACTCTAAAGGCATGCTATGGTATCTGGCAACAAGCTGTCAGTCGCAGATACTTTAAGTCCTGTAGGTTGCTAGTAGGGGTCTTAATGGATCAAACTTGTTTTTCCAGCACATCCAACAGAAGCTTGATTGGATTGAGATCCAGAGAATTTGGAGGCCAAGTCAACACCTCAAATTTGTTGTGTTCCCCAAACTATTCTTGAACCATTTTGTAGTGTGGCATGGTCAATTATCCTGCTGAAAGAGACAACTGCCTTTAGGGAATACCATTTCCATTATGTACTTGGTTAGCAACAATGTTTAGGTAGGTGGTACGTGTCAATGTAACCTCCACATAAATGTCAGGACCCAAGGTTTCCCAGCAGAACATTGCCCAAAGCATCACACTGCCTCTGCCAGCTTGCCTTCTTCCATTGCATTGTTCCATGGTCCAGTTCTGATGCTCACAGGCCCATTGTAGGCACCTTTTGGCAGAGGTCAGCATGGGCTACGCAGCCCCATACACAGCAATCTGCACCGCACTGTGTGTTCAGAAACCTTTCTATCGGAACCAGCATCAACTTTTTCAGCAGTTTGAGCTAAAGTAGCTCTTCTATTGGATTGGACTACATGGTCCAGTCTTTGCTCTCCATGTGCATCAGTGAGCCTTGTCCACCGATGACCCTGTCGCCTATTCACGGGTTTTCCTTCCTTGGAGCACTTTTAGTAGGTCCTGACCACTGTAGACCAGGAGAGCTGCCTGCAGTTTTGGAGTTGATTTGGCCCAGTTGTCTAGCCATCAACTTTGGCCCTTGTCAGAGTCGCTCAAATTCTTACGTTTGCCCATTTTTTCTTCTTCCCACACATAATTTTCAGGGATAAAATGTTTACTTGCTGCCTAATATATCCTACCCACTTCCAGGTGCCATTGTAATGAGAATATCAATGTTAGTGATCATAATCACATGGCTGTCTGGTATATACTGTATATGGGTAATGTCCAATATGTAATACATTATTTTTTTAGATTTGCTTAAAGATATATTTCCACATTCACTAGACCCGGACATATTCCTTGGTTAGACAGGTAGCATAATTATATTTAAATATAAAATGCAATATCTATTTCATTAAATGGAATTTTTTTTTTAGTAATATTCACTACATTTTTAGAGCCCTCAAAAAATGATATATGCTTGCTTTATACATCCTAATGTCAAACCTGGTAATCCAAGCTGATGTCTTAGCTCTTCGGTGGATCTCTCCATATTATCCCAGCAATGTACCATGGATGGGAAACAGTAATCATTGACAACCAGCCACTTTTGGATGTGACGCTTCAGATAAGTGACTGTGCTTTGATTACCAGCTCTGATATTGTGATGTTTGTGTATTCTCTGCTGTTCATATAGGATTGACTTTTGAAGGGTGAGTGACCAGTCCACTCTCCCTATGAAATGATTTATATAAATTGCTCTTAGATCCAGTGTCTGGTATGATTCAAATAATCCTTTGATTCCCTATTTATGGCCAATATCTACTACTGGGTACTGGAGGTGATTCAAATAATCCTTTGATTCCCTATTTATGGCCAATAGCTACTACTGGGTACTGGAGGTGGGAAGCTGGCTTCATGCTCCCTCGTCATCTCATGACGAGGGAGCATGGAGCCGGCCTCCTGGCCAATCAGAAAGCAGGGAGTCGCATCATTACACGGCGCCCGACTTCCTGATTGGCCGGCCAATTCCGCTCCGGCTGGGTACCGCAGGAAGGCCGCGTTCTCGCTGGAGAGGGCCCGGGGGTGACAGGCTGCACATACTAAGGTAAGGTAACCTTACCTCACGAGGCCAGCTTCCCGATTGGCCAGCTTCCCTACCAATCAAGAAGCCAGGCAGCGCGTCATTACAAGTGACGAGAGAGCATGGAGCCACTTCCCGGCCAATCGGGAAACCGGGCACCGTGAAATGACGTGCTGCACGGCTTCCTGATACCGGAAGTACATGTGCTAGGCATCGGAGCATTTGGGCGAGTACGAGTACTCGCCCAAATACTCGGAATCGGCACCGATATCGATACTAGTATCGGTGCATCCCTAATATCGATCAGTATCGATGCCCTCTGCGAGGCGGATATTAACCCCATTACCATCTCTGACCACGCCTCCATCTCTATTACCTTAATGCTACCCCAAATACCCAGCACTCCGTGGACCTGGTGTCTCAATGAGAATCTTTTAGATGACCCTGTTACGGCAGGTGCCACCTCCAAGGCCATACGCCATAACTTTCTCAAAAATACTGTGGGGGGGGGCCTCGGTTGGTTCAGTATGGGAGGGACATAAAAAGTGTTGATATCACAGGGTGCGTGGATGAAAAAAGCTAGAAAGGCCCACCTGGATCACCTGCTGACTTCTATGCGGGAGGCTGAACTTCGTCATAAGCGCTCTGGTCTCTCTCAGGATGCCCACACTTTGGTCACCCTCCGTAAAGCTCTGACTGAGTTTCTAGATCTACAAATTAAAAAACGGCTGCGATTAGGGCTGCAACAACTAATCGACATAATCGATTATAATCGATTATTCAAAAAGTTGTCAACTTTTTCAAAGATATGTCTCTCATCTATATTATGAGCATGGGAACAAATGTGGACGCATGCTAGCCAGGGTGTTGAGGAAGAAACGTGAGTTGACCCATATCCATAAGATGCAAACCTCCTCTGGTGAACTGGTCTTTCATTCTTCCAGGATAGCTGAGGCTTTTCGTGACTATTATGCCACTTTATATAACGTACATCCTACCATGTCCCCAGCTGCTCTGGAATCTAAAAAATCCCTTATCCAACAGTATTTACAAGATGCAGGCTTCTCCGCTCTATCTGAAAAACTTGATAAAACGATCTCCCCTGAGGAGCTTGAGGCCGTCATTCGAGCGACCCTGAATGGGAAAAGCCCTGGCCCCGACGGCTTCACTAAAGCGTACTATGTGAAATTTTTGCCCCAACTCTCCTCACACTTGTGTTCCTACTATAATGCCATAGCCCGTGGAGCATCTACACCCTCAGAAGCTTTAATGGCTCACATTACGGTTCTTCCAAAGGAGGGCAAGGACCCTTCTGCCCCTCAAAGTTACCGACCCATATCCCTCCTCAATGTAGACTTAAAATTCCTCTCCAAAAGTTTAGCTGATGGGTTGAATGCCTTTTTGCCGGATGTAATACACCCAGACCAGACCGGTTTTATAACGGGGAAAGAAGCTAGGGATAACTCCCTTAGGCCCCGTTCACATTGAGCGATTCATCGCGCGATTTTTGTAGCGATATCGCTCATATCTCCGCGCTATATCGCTCTATGTAGCTTCACCAATACAATTCAATGTAGCTGTTCACATCTCGTCGCTCAATGTCGCTCGTCGCTCAATGTCGCTCGTCGCTCAATGTCGCTCGTCGCTCAATGTCGCTCGTCGCTCAATGTCGCTCGTCGCTCAATGTCGCTCGTCGCTCAATGTCGCTCGATTTGCATGTCGCTCAGTGTGAATGGGGTCTTAGAGCGATCCGGGCAGTTCACTGGCCTACTCACCATCCATCTCATCCTCCTTTTCTCCTCCTGTCAACTGACGCTGAAAAAGCGTTCGACAGAGTGGATTGGACATTCCTAATGGCAGTGCTGGAGGCCCTAGGGCTAGGCCCTCACATGATGAGCTGGGTGGCTTCTTTTTACGGCGGTCCATCTGCTCGTGTAAAGGTGAATGTTACCCTTTCCTGTCCCTTTGGGATTGGGAACGGTACCAGACAAGGATGCCCTTTGTCCCCACTCTTATTTGCCCTCGTTCTAGAACTCTTCCTAAATACGATACGTAGCAACCCTAATATCATCGGACTAACTATTGGCTCGCAGGAACACAAATTATCTGCCTATGCAGACTACATTCTTTTTTTGTTACTGACCCAGTTATAATCCTCCCCAGTTTAATTTTGGAATCTAATTACTATAAATCTGAAATCCTGCCCATCAAGGTTTCAGCAACATTGTCTCACCAACTGCGGCAGAGCTTCTCGTTCTCCTGGTCCTCATCAGCCATACGATACTTTGGCATTCAACTGACAAATAACTGCTCCTGCCTCTATGCTCATAACTTTGAACCCTTACTCCATCAGCTTCAGAGAGATCTCACTGATTGGGATCGTTCATCGATTTACCTGGCTAGGCAGAATCAATATCTTGAAGATGACTGTGCTTCCTCGTATTCTTTTTTTTTTTTTTAACAATTGATACCTATTTTTTTTTTACCTCACTCGTTTTTCTCTAAACTCAACAGTCTGTTCGTCCGTTTTGTTTGGGGTGGCAAGAGACCCCGAATTGCATACACCATTTTACACAGGTCCAAAGAAGCTGGAGGGCTGGGCTGGGCCTGCCTGACGTTAACTTATACGATAAGGCCATCTCTCTCCGGAAGATTGTTAATTGGCACTTTGATGCCTATACCAAACTCTGGGTTCAGATGGAAAAATGCATTGCTGGTTGTGATCTAGCTCAGGCCCCTTGGTTACCAAGTGCATGTCGAGGTCTTTCTAGTTACACATCCCCCTTGACTGAAGGGGGGGGGTCCTTTTTGCCCCCCTGTTGTCCCCATTATCTCCCCTTGGGGGTTTCCCCTGGTTCCCCCCTGGCGAGGATGTCTCCTTTTTCCACCATTGGGACTTACAGGGGGACTTCCGATATCACAAATTCCTCAGCCGAAGTTCCCTGATGCCTCTGGCAGAACTTAAGGATAGGTATGGCCACTTCTCTCTGGCTGACTGGAGGTATAGATAACTTAGCCACTTCTTTGGGACAACAGCCGTTGGTATCCGGTCCATGTCCTCCCTCACTCCCTTTGAATCTCTGTTTGCAGGGTCCACCTCTCCTGGCCGCTTAGTTTCCCATTTTTATAGGATGCTTTTGTCCATGCTCTCCGGAGACAGGCCAAGGTTTATACGGGAGTGGGAGAGAGACCTGGGTCGTGGATTCTCAGATGACCAGTTGAACTTGATATACCGCTTCACCCATAAATCATCCGTGGACTCTGGGACACATGAAACTAGTTATAAACTGTTTTCCCGGTAGTACCACACTCCACTCCATCTGAATACCATTTATCCACATTTGGTGGGATTGTCACCTTCTGCGGAGTTTCTGGCACGATATTCGCTCTCAAATTAATGTTATCACGACTATTGACCTACCCGACGACCCCATTTATCTGCTGTTCTACCTCCCCTCAACAGCTGTTGGATACTATAAGAAGAGTATCCTGCCTCATCTTCTATATGCAGCCAGGAGACTCATTCCCAAATATTGGAAGCAGCCCCAGGTTCCAGATAGGTCTGACTGGATCTTACAGGTAACAGCTGTTCAGGAGGCGGAGGAATGGGTCGTGAAGTGCCGAGGTAGATCCAACATCTTCTACTCTAAGTGGACAGTGTGGCTATACTATGTGTCTCGCTTACCATGACCTGCACACTTGAGAGACTTATTATATTATTTTTCTTTCTTTTTTTTTGCGATGCGTATACTGCTCATTTGTAATGGAATCCTCCCTTACATGATGTTCTGTTTGCATAACATCAGGGTAACCGGGTGCCTATTAGCTTAAACTCTAGGTACTGCCTGGTGCACCGTCTCCATTTTACCAGTTCGAGCCTGCTGGTTGTGTGTGGGCTCATCCCCCGATCGCTATGTTATTTTGTATGTCATATCTTTTGGGGTCTTTGTTCGACCCACTTTTGTCCTTTTCTTATGTCTTTGTGATCAACATTTTGAAAAATAAAAATTATACAAAAAAAAAACTTTTTTAGAACAGACTGTTACTACACCCTCTTAATAAATATCTGGACAGTATTGTACTGCAGGAAGTAGTATATTGCTCTCAAAATGGCAAGAAAAGTGCAATTAACAAAGGAAGACAGCCAGACCATTATAACCCTTAAAAGCGTAAGTCTTTCCTTTCGAAAAATTGCAAAGAAATCCAAGGGGTCAGTAAGTACAGTTTCCTACATCATCAAACGGCGCTTGGAAGGGGGCGTGTCCAGGACATGGCGGCGGTTAGACATGCCTAACTGGAGCTCCGACTCTGTTACCGGATTTTCTGAAATTCCGCAATTAGACGACGACTCTGATCATCGCCCTCACCATGGAAAAGAAGACCGGTTGCCTAGACACCACTAAAACCCCATCCGTCGGTATTAAAAAGTACCTGGCAGTGTTCGTGTTGCGGCCTCCTCCAACTCCCAGGCCGTTTCCTCCCTGCGTTCGTCCCCGCACGGACCGGACCCCGAGTTGCCCTGTCCCTGTTCAGAATTGGGTGATGAGCGGGAGTCCCTTATCATTGTCCTGAAGGACGAACTGGTACAAACACTAACTACCAAACATGACCTGGCGGACATGTTCCGCAACCTTGAATAATCACTCAAAGCACATATTCTTTTGCTTCGGGAAGAAGTCACCCACCTCCTTCACAGAGTGGAAAACAATGAGAGCCAACTGGATAGGCATGCCACTGCCATAACGGCTTTGCAATCTCACTTCCAATCTACTACCAGGGCGCAACGTGAACTCTCTTACTGCCTTGAGGATCAGGACAAGCGAGGACGCCGCAATAACCTGCAGGTGAGAGGGCTACCGGAGGCAACCGCAGACCCGAACTTGGCTGATAACATTTGTGGTATTTTCAACTCTATCCTGGGCAAACCTTGCACGACCCCCCCTTCTCTTTTACAGAGCACACCGCTCGCTGAGACCACGAGGCCTCCCGAAGGAGATCCCTAGGGACATGATCTGTTGTCTACACTACAATTTTGACAAGGAAGCCATCCTGACGAAGCTCCGTGAGACACCCTACACGGATTTCTATGGAGCTCTAATACAAATCTTCCCTGATTTGCCAGGGAAGCTCTCATCCACCACACAGTGCTCCTAGCCCGTTATTGGCTCTCCTTCGCTCCAACAATATCCAATATCGCTGGGGCTCTGCGGCTTGCCTGATTGCTTGCAAGCAGGGCAAGTTGTCGGTCCTTCGCTTCCCTGAAGACCTGGCGGGCTTCTCCGAATCTCTTAATATTACCACACCACAGCTACCTGGATGGGTCGATACTCCGCCTACCCTAACTCCACTCCCTGATCAATCATGGAGGGCTATCGGTGCACCTACATCTACTGATCGACGCAACACCTAAAGATGTGTTGCTTTGTCATGCCCATTTTACTGAGCTTTTGTACCTGGTTGAGTGCTGATGATCCCTTATGTTCAAACTCGTTATGACTTGTGCTGGCTATGTCCATCAAGCTGGCTCCGGGATGTACTACTGTTAAGTTGTTAGCAACTGCATAGTTTTACTGTCGAGATTTCACTATTATTTTACTAATGATACGACATTTGCGGGTTACTTGTCGGTCCTCCCAGTTGCCAACGCATACATATGTTTTTCCTTGCCTGGCTAACTGGGACCTGACCCACCTGGCTGCTCCTCCTGTGGTTCTGCCACGTTCCCCGCAAATGGTGTCTATGGTTCTACCGGAACCTGTTCTGTTGACATTCTGTCAGTATTTCTGTTCCACGATACTGAGGACTCTATCTGGGGGCTTCCTCCCCTCTTCTTCTCTTCTCTGCCTCGGGCTCCTATCCTTAGCTTCTCCTTCATGCTTTCCTTACCCACCTCCTTCTCTTCCTTCCTTTCTCCTTCGCCCTTCCCCTGTATGTACACTCCTCTCTTCTGGTGCGGGAGCTAATTGTAACTGGTGTCAGGAGCTAGATTGCTGTGAAATCTAATGGCGGATATTAGGATACTCCGCTATAATGTCCATGGCCTTAACACCCCGTTTAAACGGCATGCTCTATGTAGAGAGCTAAAAGAGCTGGACAGGGACATAGTGTTCCTTCAGGGAACACACATTGCTCATAATTCCCCTGTTAAACTACACTCCTACCAATATCCTACTTGGTACTACAGTACCTCGCCATCCAGTAAGAGTAGTGGTGTAGGGGGGCGTGGCTTGCTGGCGCGCTGCATGGACGTTTCTGCCTAGAGCTCCGTGCAGCGACGGGCCTCGAGGCGGCTCAAAGCGACGATCAGGTCATACATTACCTATACCGGAACCCTCCTCAGACCCGTCCGGTCCCCGAGGATGAGACGGTCACAGAAACGAAGGGGTAAGAGGCCGCAAAAACTGACGGACTTCTTCGGTCCTTCGGGACGGCGGCGCAGCCAAGATGGCGCCGGCTCCTCTGCAAGAGACCAGCGGCGGACACCAGTCATGAGAGCGCACGCCCGGCGGGGCCTCGACGGGGAAGCAGGCAGATTAAGGCTCCTCTTCTGGGTCGTCCCAGCCTGACTCCCCTGCTGACCGGAGTCCAGATCTGACAAGACAGCGGATGTCATCCCCTGGAGATGACCAGAGGGAGGTGAGCCTGCTTAATATGTCCCTGGATGACACAAGGGAACTAGTGGCACCCATTGAGGCCTACCCCATATCACACCAGCCCATCTCAGATTCCACTCTTAAGGACATGCTGATATCTTTAAGGAGTTCGCTGAATTCAGATATACAGTCCCTAATCACCCAATTCAAATCTGATTTACAACAAGTGGGTGATAGAGTGTCACATATAGAAGATAAGATGGGGGGAGTTTGCCAATACATTCAACGACTTGGTCGATGCCCACAACAACAGGGAGGATGACTATGAGTGGATGAAGGCCAAATTGACTGACCTGGAAGATAGGTCTCGCCGCAACAATGTGAAAATACGTGGCATTCCTGAATCGGTCGCCCAGGCGGATTTGATGTCCTATGTGCAGGATCTTATGCATGAAACTATGCCGGGCACTCCTAAAACGGAACTGATCATAGACCGCATACATCGCCTGCCTAAGCCGCCGAATATATCAGAAAAGCTACCAAGAGATGTGCTGATGCGGGTGCACTTCTTTCGTGTCAAAGATCACTTCCTGAGGCTGGTGAGGGATCCGTCCAAACTCCCTGACAGATGCTCCCGCTTCCAATTCTAGTCCGATCTATCCCAACATACTATGCTATTTCGGAAGCGACTTGGGACGGTTACCAGAGCGCTGCGCAGCCGCCAAATTATGTACCGCTGGGGCTACCCGGCCAAACTCATAGTGTTCAAGGAGGGAGAGTCCTTCACGCTGTTTTCCTTAGAACATGGCCTGACGCTCCTGGAGAAGTGGAAGATCCCCCCTGCACATGATCCTGCCTCCCGCTCGGATGTGTCTCCTAGCAAGGTGACCTCTGATTGGCGTGTCTCTACCCGCAAGAGAGGGTCCCAGGCGACGAAATGCTTGGGCATGAGTATGGAGCCTGTGATGTTTATCGTTAGCCCCCACCCACAATGCCAGTGAATATAATTTCCCTGAATGCTAAAGGGCTTAATCACACGGCTAAAAGGAGCCAGTTGTGGAAGGAGGCACAGTCCCTATCTGCGGACGTCCTATGCGTCCAAGAGACCCATTTTTCTCTTTTACAAGCCCCGAAATGCTCCCACAGGAACTTTCCTCATACATTTTTTGCTAACTTTACGAACAAGACAAGAGGGGTAATGATTGCAGTAAGAGACTCGGTTGCCTTTACCGCTATCGATTCTTATGTGGATCCGAACGGTAGATATATTGTACTGATATGTAATATTGATGCTGTTGTGTACACTATTGTCTGCCTCTATGCTCCTAACAATCATCAGGTTAGATTTTTACGCAAGGTAGTTAAGAGAATGAAAACCTTACGTCAAGGTCACACTGTAATATGTGGAGATTTTAATTTGGCTCCTGACTCAAGTCTCGATTCCTCCAATGCTAACATGAAGTGTTCTTCAGAACTGCAGCAGCTGCTCCGCAATGAATCTTTGTACGATGTCTTGCACTGCCTGCACGCTTCTGAATGAGATTTCACTTTTTTTTCTGCCCCTCATAATTCGTATTCCCGAATTGACCTCTTTCTGGCAGACAAGCACACGCTGACTAATGTATCCAAAACGTCTATTCATGATATTACATGGTCGGACCACGCACCGATATCCATGACTATCACAGACCAGTGGAATCCTTCCAAGGTATTTGTATGGCGCAACAATGTGCCGTTGATGCTTGTCCCCCAGAACGCAAAATTAATCCGGGAAACGCTACAAGAATATTTCATGTTAAACGAGTCTTCGGTTGAGAGTGTTTATAGCCTCTGGAATGCGCACAAGGCATATATGCGAGGGGTACTGATGAAAATGGGTGCACAATCCAAGAGGCAGAGGGCGCGTCGTTTGAGCCACCTCCTAACTCAAATAGAGACCCTTGAAACCCGAAATAAAGCCAATCCGAATATACCTGACGGGACCACTCTAACAAAACTTAGACAGGACCTCCGCCTCCTACTGTTGGAACAGTTTGATAAACAATACTCCTTTAACAAGGCCCGCTTTTATGCCAATGGCAGCAGGGCGGGGAAACTGCTGGCTACCCGTATTAAGACCCTACGCAATAAAACTAAAATACCGTTCCTCATACATCCTACAGACGGCCACGAAGTTCACCATCCACAGCAGATAGCCGACCTATTCAGCTTTTATTATGGGGCTCTATATAACCTTAAAGATGATGCCGCAACTCCCCAACCGACCGAGGACAATATCAACTCCTTCCTGCACAGTATTAACCTTCCCACCTTGACTGCCCTAGAGCTCCAACAACTAAATGCCCCTATTTCGTCCGCTGAAATACTCAAGACGATCAAGATGCTCCCAGCTAACAAATCGCCGGGGCCAGATGGCTTCTCGAGCGAATACTATCAGGGGTATGCGACTGATCTAGTGCCACATCTAGCGAAGCTATTTGCCGCGGCCGCCTCCTCTGCCTCTTTCCCAACAGAAATGCTATCGGCCACAATTGTTACTCTACCAAAGCCAGGGAAAGACCCAGTGACGCCTGCAAACTTTCGCCCCATATCTCTCCTGAACACAGATGTAAAACTGTATGCAAAAATTTTAGCAAATAGACTCCGGGACATTTTACCCTCATTGATACACCCGGACCAATCCGGCTTTATCAAAGGTAGGGGGGCCCCAGACGCCACACGCAGAGCTCTTAACATTATACATTATGCGGGGGGCTCCAGTGTGCCTTCTCTCTTGTTAGCGCTCCACGCCGAAAAAGCGTTTGATCGGGTACACTGGGGCTACCGAAGGCAGGTATTGACTAAATTTGGTTTCACAGGGTGGATACAATCAGCCATTCTAGCCCTCTATTCCAATCCCTCGGCCAGGGTCTTCACTACGGATGCCTTTTCCGCACCCTTTTCCATTACTAATGGAACCAGACAGGTCTGCCCCCTATCCCCTCTAATATTTGACCCCGCCATTGAACCCCTGGCCGAAACTATAAGATCACATCCTCTCATAACAGGGTTTACATTTGGGAAACACGCCCACTCTATTAGCCTATTTGCTGATGACGTGCTCCTCTTACTAACGAATCCTGTGTCCTCTCTGGCTTCGGTCTCCTCAGTCCTCCAGGCTTTTAGTGAGGTGTCTTACTATAAGGTGAACGCGTCCAAGTCTCATATCTTAGACCTGGGAGTAAACCTCCGCACCAAAACTCTATTACATTCTTGCTACCCTTTCCAGTGGTGCACTACGGGGATCTCATATTTAGGCACTACTCTGACAGCTGAGATATCTCAGGTCTTCAAGGCCAACTATTTGCCTCTAGTGTCCAGGTTACGGTCACAACTCCAGAGCTACCAGAAACACATTCTGTCCTGGTCAGCTAGGCTGGCAATCTTCAAAATGATGGCACTACCACAAATATTATATCTTTTCCGCACTTTGCCGGTGCCCCTACCAGTCCGCTTTTTCAACCCTCTCCACACTTTGATGCGCAGTTTTATATGGCAAGGCAAAAAACCCAGCTGCGCGCATTATATACTTTTAAACACAAGAAAGTGGGTGGCTTAGGGGTCCCGGACCTACGGGATTATTACTCTGCTGCCCTCTTAGACTCCTTACAAGCATGGCTGCAACCAGCCCAGCACAAACTATGGTGCGAGGTGGAAGCGTCCTTTATCCCAAAACTCAGCCCACATATCTATTTGATTGCGCATGCACTGCCTAAGGAATTGGTAGGCAACCTTTCGCCCATGACTCGAGCCTCCCTAATAGCATGGCAACAGTTAATGTGTGAAACCACGATGGAGGAGACCCGCACGTCTGTAGATGTTCCCCTCTGGGCGTTGCTCATACTTCTTCCCTTTAGCAATCTGTCAAAGTGGGTGGAACGGGGCATGACAATGGTTAGAGATTTATACGTGGGGGACTGCTTGAAACCCTTTCTTACTTTGCGCAAGGAATTTGGCGTACCGGCAGGGGACCTGCTCCTATACCACCAACTAGCTCACCTTCTGCGCTCTACTCCTCTGAGAAACTGTAGAATCCCAAGCTCAGCCGGGAAGTTCTACTTCTCCAGGCCCCGCACAAACTAGAGGGATAACACTGTTCTATGGAGCGCTAAATAATAAATTAGTGTTCACTAAATCCAGCCCGATAAAACAATGGGAGACCTCCAGTCCTCTTTTTCACCACAGCAATGGACCACAGCTTTCGCATACACTCATAAGGCCACTAAATGCGCGGACTTATGGACCCTGGGGCATAAAATTGCCCTACAGTGGTATTTTACGCCTCTCAAACTTAGCAAAATGTATCCATCCACCACCACAGACTGCTGGAGACAATGTGGGCAAATAGGGAGCTTGCACCACATCCTGTGGGACTGTAGATGTCTGAGGAGTTTCTGGCGCCAGGTATTCCAGAAGATATCACAGACCACGGGATGTATTGTGCCGCCATCACCCGAGTTAGCGGTCCTGTCGTTGGGCATCGAAAACTTCCCACCTCAATTTAGGATCCTAATATCTCACATTCTGCTAGCGGCGAGGTTGACTGTAGTGCGCCATTGGAAAAGCTTAGTTGCACCAAATATATCCGAAACTGTAGCTATAGTTAACCTGCATTGCCAATACGAGAGGGTTGTGTCGTACCAAGATGGCTCCATGAAACGATTCTATAATGCCTGGTCGTCCTGGCAAGGTTGATGGCATCTTAAACCATTATGTGGTAATAATAATATGATGCAGGTCTCGATTGCTTGGCTCCCCTTACCTTTTCCTTCCTTTGTCTTCCCTTCTTGTTTGTTCCTCTCCTTGTTTCCATTCCCCATCATGTTATATAAAATGTGTAGATATCATTGGAGATGTTTGCATGTGAGCATGTGTGCTCAAACTGTATTTGTATATCTATACTCTATGCAACATGTAACCTTCGAAAGTAAGATATCTATAATGACTGTGTTATGTTATTTTCTTGAAAAATTCTGTTCAATAAAAAAGATTGAATTGAAGAGTAGTGGTGTGGCCATCGGATTTCACAGACGCCTCCCATTTCAATTAAATGATTTGAGGTCTGACTGCCGGGAGATTCTTGTTCTTACAAGGAAAGGTGGGACAACAAATCTATACCTTTGCGAACATATATGGCCCGAACCAAGCACAGATTCCTTTCCTCAACTGCATCTTACACTCTCCTGCGGACTTCCAGACTGGAATGATGGTCCTTGCTGGAGATCTCAATGTCCACATGGATCCGTGACTTGATTCCTCATCTGGCCGTTCACGTGTTGCTCATAGACAGATCTCTAGCTTCAAATCCCACTTGCATAAACTCCAAATTATGGATACCTGGCGCCTGCTACATCCACACAATAGGAATTATACGGTATACTCCACTACACATAACACTTACTCCCGCATAGACTATATCGTTCTGGAGCATAGACATTTAGACCTCCTCCAAGAAGCTAAAATCCTGCCAACAACACTCTCGGACCATGCTCCCATCCTAATCCGCCTGAGGAGACCGAGGGAAACTAGACCTCCCTATACATGGAGGCTTAATGAACAGCTCCTTGCTGACCCTATAGTGGTGTCGGCTATCAGTGAAGACCTTGCGCACTACTTTAGAGAGAATGATCAGGAGACTATCTCCCCTGGGATCCTCTGGGAGGCCCATAAATCGACGATACGTGGGGCATTGATTGCCCACGGTTCACGCAAAAATAAGGAACACACATATAAAATCTCTGAATTGACCCGTAAGATTGCTGCTTTGGAGAGGGCGCATAAGAGGACCCTTGCAGATGCCCTGTTGCAGGAACTTACGGGGGCTTTGAGTCACTTCGCACAGTCCTCCAGACTAAGTATACCCGTACCTTAAACTTTTTGTCCCAACACAATTACGAATTCGGCAGCAAACCTGGTAGTCGACTGGACTGGCTTTTACGTGCTCTTCAAAACGCCGATTTCATACCTAAAATCAAAAATAAGACTGATACCCTGACATTCTCCACCAGAGAAATAGCTCAAGCCTTTCAGGAATATTATGCTGACCTGTACAATGCAAGACCCAACCCTTCTATGCCCCATAAAAAGCGCCATGCTGAGATAATTCGTTCATATCTATCTAACATACCCTTTTCCAAAGTCGACCCGACTGATTTGTTAGCATTGGAAGCCCCTATTTGTGAAGCTGAACTACACAACGCCATTGCCTCTTCCCCGACGGGCAAGAGCCCTGGGCCAGAAGGGTTCACGCTTAAATATTATAAGACATTCCAAACTCTCCTCACTCCCCATTTATGCACATATGTTAACACGTTCTCCACAGGTGCCCCCTCCCCGCTACTGGCCACACTGCACGCTCACATCTCGATCATCCCAAAACCCACTAATTATCCTTCTGTCTGTTACATCTATAGACCAATATCTCTGCTAAACACGGACATCAAGTTGTATGCTAAGGTCCTGGCTAATAGATTGGCACAGTTTCTACCCCAACTTATTTTGCCAGATCAAACTGGATTTATTCCGGGAAGGGAAGCTAGAAACAACACGCAACAGGCACTGATGCTGATTCACCATGCTTCACCTCGATCATGTCGACCATGCTCCTCTCTACTGATGCTGAAAAAGCGTTCAATAGAGCTGATTGGGACTATCTGCTCGCTACACTTGAACCCATTGGGCTGGATCCTAGACTTGTGAATTCTATCAGATCCCTTTAATGCCACCCCACGGCACAAATTAAAGTAAATGGCACACTGTCCCCTATCTTTGAACTTCACAATGGTACAGTCAAGGATGTCCCCTATCGCCTCTTCTATTTGCTATCTCACTAGAACCCCTTATCATCTCCATTAGAAATAATGTAAACATCAGGGGAATCGAACTGCAAGGTCATGAACATAAACTGGCAGCCTACGCTGACAATATCCTCTTTTTTTTGTCAGACAGCCTAGGATAACTGTCCCAAATCTCCTTAAGGAATTTGAACAATTTGGCCTAGTCTCTAATTTTAAAATTAATCTCCATAAATCTGAACTGTTGAACCTCACTGCCACTCCCTCAGAGAGTCACTACCTGCGCCAATCCCTCCCGTTTATATGGCAGCCCTCTAAATTGAAATATTTAGGCATATATTTGACCCCTAAATTTTCGGACCTATTGAATTGCAATTATATTCCTTTACTGAATACTATAAAAACTGACCTTACAAGATGGCTTATTGATCAACCCATATCTAACTTTGACAGGCAGGATCTCTGCCATCAAAATGAATATTCTGCCAAGAGTACTGTACATGTTGCAAATAACTCCCATTTCCCTCCCAACTTCTTTTCTTAGGGCTTTACGCAAAGTGGTTGATAGATTTGTCTGGAACCGCTCCTGGGCCAGAATCTCCTGCCAGACTCTTATTAGGAACAAACATGCTGGAGGCCTGTCCCTGCCAGACTTTACTTTATATTATTATGCAATTACCATTAACAGAGTGTTAGACTGGACCTATCTGGCAGCTGGACCTATCACATAGGGAGTAAACGGTCGGTTGATTTGGAAACTTCCCTCTCTGGTCACTCCCTATCAACAATCTGCTGGATCCCACCGGAATATAGGGAACTTCATGACACCACCTCCCCTTTAACCAGGTCCACTCTAAACATCTGGACTAAACTGTATCCTCAACTCCTTGGTTTTTTATAATTCCCCATTATTGCCCCTGCTCGGTCACTCATTCTTTCCTCCTGGCTACTCGGACTCCGGTTCTCGTTTTTGGTCAACAACAAATACTCTTAGACTGCACGAGGCTCTCAAAGACACCGGCCTCCTTTCTCTGCAACAATTGCAAAAGAGACGTGGGACTACACCTCTTGACTTTCGGAGCTATCGCCAGCAACACCACTTCGTCTCCTCGCTTCCCAAGCCCTTAAGATTACTCAATGACCTACGTCCCCTGGAAGCCATCTTGTCTCAAACCTCCCCTCCAACCCGTGACATATCGCAAATCTATAAAATTTTGCTCTCCACCCGGACACAACAGGGCCCATCATATCTCTTGTTCTGGGAAACAGAACTTGGCACTACCTTGAACATGCAGAAAAAGAATGTGTTACGACTTAACTCTTCGTCCTCCATCTGCAGTGAAGTTGTGGAATCCTCATTCAAGCTGCTTGCACGATGGTACTATACACCAGATCGAATACACTCTATTCAACACTCTCATTCTTCAGACTTCTGGAGGGGCTGTGGTCTCAGAGGCACGCATGCCCGCATCTGGTGGTTCTGTCCGAAGATCAAGCCTTTTTGGCATTTAACTTGTCATTTAACTTATCACTTCCATAACCAGTCAGCAAACTCCAAATGATCCTTGGTCTTGTCTAGTGTATCTGTCAGACGCATCACCTAAAACCTACAAGAAATTCCTGCTGCCACATTCTTTGAATGCTGCAAAGTTCCTCATCCCGAAACTTCCCTACAATACCTAATTGATGGAATGGCTGCATAAAGTTGACTATATATGCCTAATGGAAGAGCTCACACTCGCTTGACAGGATCGCACAACTTTTTTTGAAACCATATGGTCTCAATGGACTGCCTTCAAGCTCACTCCACAATACTTAAAGTGATATTAAAGCCCCAGAGTTTTTAACATAAAACAATGCTGTAATGTGTGCCTTACTGTAATACATGGTAGTTTTCCTTCTGTTTGCTGCTCTTCCTCTTCAATCCTTATATCTTCTCCTGCTGGAGAGGACTTCCGTTTTTCAGCTGACTGTCTCTTCTCTAGAGATTCTAATGGTGTCTGTGTGCTCGTTCACATGAAGCAGGACTACAAGATGAGGTCATCCCTACATATACATCCCCGCCCACTTTAGATTGGCAACATCTGCTGCCTGCACGTTTTGTCTATGTTATGCTGTGTCTGATCGATTCTCCATAGCAGAGCAAGTTATTTTTTTTTCTCTTAAAAACCCCCCCAACTTTATTGCTTATATTTATTGCATAAACAGCCTATTCATTGCATTGAGTGTGTACTGTGTGATGGCTGCAGTCTTTTTTTTTTTTAAATAATTATTTCCTATGTGTTTATATATATATTTAGATAATCACTGTAATATTTATATTGCTGCAATGTAATCCTAAGGGCTCAGTCACACTAGACTGCACGCTATTTTGATCGCACCGCACAAGACCGGACCAACACTGTATCTAGTGTGACCCACCCCAGGTCTATCAAGGCGTCCACTGTGGTAATCCAGGTATATCATGGCGTCCACCGTGGTAATCCAGCTATAGACCTAGAATACTGAGTAGAACGCCGTCATATACCTGGATTAACGCACTGGACGCTGTCATATACCTAGATTACTGCTTATGGCGCTGTGATATACCTGGATTACCGCACTGGACGCCGTGATATACCTGGATTACCACACTGGACGCCGTGATAGACCAGGATTATCGCGTAGGATGCCGTGATACACCTGGATTACCGCACTGGACGCCGCGATAGACCTGGATTAGTGCGCTGGATATTTTGTTTGTGTATTTACTAAGATTTTACTTTTTGTTTGGGTAATACAGGGTCCCAACGTACCCCTTATTCATTCAGTCGGGTTAGAACAAAATTGTCAAAGGCGGCGTCCAGCGACAAATTCTGCATCAAAGGCGACGTCCAGTGACGAAGTCTGCGTCAAAGGCGGCGTCCAGCGGCGAAGTCTGCGTCGAAGGCGGCGTCCAGCGGTGAAGTCTGCGTCCAAGGCGGCGTCCAGCGGTAAAGTCTGCGTCCAAGGCGGCGTCCAGCAGCGAAATCGGAGTCCAAGGCGAAGTCTGCGTCCAGCAGCGAAGTCAACGTCCAACGCAGCGTCCAGCGGCGAAGTCAGCATCATAAGTGGCATCCAGCGGCGAAGTTAGCGTCAAAAGTGGTGTCCAGCGGCAAAGTCTGCGTCCAAGGTGGCATCCAGCGACGAAGCCTATGTCAATCCCATGAATAAAAAATTTTAATAAACTAAATTAAAATACACTAAAATAAAACTAAAATTAAAAAAAGGGTTTCAGCTAAAGAAAAAAAAAAATCACAAAAATATATATTGCTTTAATTGGATACATTAAAAGAAAAAGATAACTCACCAGTGTCAGAAATGAAACATGGAGACCATGGTATGACGAGCGGCCTTTTTCCTCTTCTGTCTGTGGCGTCCCAGGTCGTCAAGGAGACGCGCATGCGCAGTAGAGCCGCCGCGCGCACCTTGAGTAGATGCCGCACGCCCGTTACTACATTCCGTGCATGCGCAGTAGAGCCGCCACGCAGGCGCAGTAGAGGAAAAAGTGAGTGAATTGTGGGGATTGTAGGCGCCGTATCGGCTAGTGGTGAGCGCGCCTTAGACCGGAAGATAACAACGACACACCAGGAGAAGGAGAGGGAGCGATGCCGGACTTTCAAGGTAAGTTTTAGTATGATTTTTTTTTTTTAAACTATCAAAGATTGGCCATTACATGAAAGAGACTAAACTATTGTAACAAGGACACTCCACTGTAGTCCAGGTAAGTCAAGGAAACCACAGTTTATTGAAAGGGCAAACACAAAATAGCTTGAAACAGCAACATAAGACAGTCATTTAGCTTCGCTCGGTAGCTTTCTACAGCTTCAAGACACTCACGCTTGCTCACCCCTCGTGAGCCCTCACTCTGCTCTCTTAGTAGTCTGTCCGATAGGTCCCTGGGGTCACCGACCTTCCTGACCTCTCCCAGCCACCCCTGGCTGTCCCGTGTGCGTCCAGCACGCACCCGAGTTTGTCTGTGTGCTCCCTGCACGCACACACACACACACAACTTCACCACTCTTCTGAGCACTGGGCTGGCTTCCTGATAAGGCTGCTCTCAGCCACCTGATTAGCCCAGGCTGGTCAATGGCAACACCTGGCCCCAGGACTGGAGATCTCATCCCACCCAGAGCTCTACGAAATCTCCAGAGCTCCAGATCCCAGCTGAAAATAGGAAAACCTGGAATAACCTGAAAAGCCAGGTTCTTCCTTATAACCTGCTTTACTTTCTGGACCCTCTCAGCCCCTTTGGCTGAGAGTCCTGGGTGCCAAGGTCGCCATCTTCCACAGTGGATTGGCTTACACTGCCACACTATATATAGAAAAAAAAGCTAGACTTTAATACCACTTTAAGTATGATTTGCTGACCTGGGCGGTCAGCAAATCATACTTAAAGTGATACTCTCTCGGTACTCTCTCGGTACTCTTGTTAAATATTGTCCATCCAGACCTCAGTAGATGGGGTAGGTTCATTTATGGTTCCTGATCTTGATCTTAAATCTACTGTTCTTATGCTGTATTTTTAATCCCATGGTACCTGAGTGCTCCTGCACCCCCCCCCCCCCCCCCCCGCCTCTCTCCTCCCCTCGCCTCG